>NC_074666.1:17763655-18063655 GCF_029448725.1 Salvelinus fontinalis | reverse complement strand
TTTACCTCAGACACCACATCCAAAGTCAAACTAACCTTGAAGTAAACCGGGGACATTGGCAATCATGTAAACACTGAATTGAGCGCACACAGTGTGTGCGTGCGTGCGCGGTGTGTGTGTTCATTTGTGCATGTGTTTTGAGAGAGAAAGTGAGCAAACAAGCGAGCATGTTTGTACAAGCTTTGTCTTCAGCCTACATATCACGCAGACAGACGTGCTGGAGCCTGCAGCTAGGGGATTAGTCGAGGTCAAGACTGAGTACAAGGCAGTAAGACGGATGCTCTTGTTAGGTAGGTTCACCTCAAACACTTCTCCAGGAAAGAGAGAAGAGGTAAAGATGGCATACGGCCACCAAATGACGAGTCTACTGTGCTAGGCTTATAAACTACCCCCAAAAATTTCAGTCAATATCAGTCATCAGAAAGCATTCGACACAGCTTTAAGATAAAGGATGAAAAAAATGAAAGCTCAAACTAAATCATGTCAACGTGATAAGGCTATTTCCTGCTCTTTTTTGTTCATGTCAGGGCCAACAGGAAGACACTTAACTGAAGCCATTTCCCAGAAAAAAGAGGAAGTGGAGGCCAAGAACTTTAGCCAGCCCACCTCTCACACAAACACTAGGGCTGGGTGATATGGCCAAAATATCATATCACAATATTTTTCTCATTTATGGAAGTGTGGCAGTATTTTATGTTTCTGAATAATAAAAGTTTGAAATATGTTAAAAAATGTTAAATAATTAATTAGAAATATGTTAAAAAATGTATTAGTGATATTAAATGGTTTTTCTCCATTCTGATAGTTTTATACTGAACCAAACTTTGACAAAACTGACAGTGAAGTTGTCCAATTTGTAGAACTTTTCATTTATACCGAATAAAAATATGAATGCAAAATGTAAAGTGTTGGTCCCATGTTTCATAAGCTGAAATAAAAAGATCCCATACATTTTCCATACGCACAAAAAGATAGTTTCTCTAATTTTATGCACAAATTTGTTTACATCCCTATTAGTGAGCATTTCTCCTTTGCCAAGAGAATCCATGCACCTGACAGGTGCAGCATATCAAGAAGAATGATCATTATTACACAGGTGCACCTTGCGCTGGGGACAATAAAAAGCCACTAAAATGAGATTTAAAAGAAAATGTGAACCTTTAACCTAGGCAAGTCAGTTAAGAACAAATTCTTATTTACAATGACGGCCTATGGGTAACAGTGGGTTAACTGCCTTGTTCGGGGGCAGAACGACAGATTATTACCTTGTCAGCTCAGGGATTCAATCCAGCAACCTTTCAGTTACTGGCCCAATGCTCTAACCACTAGGCTACCTGCCGCCCCAGCAATTGGCACGCTGACTGCAGGAATGCCCACCAGAGCTGTTGCCAGAGAATTTAATGTTCATTTCTCTACCATAAGCCGCCTCCAACTTAGTTTTAGAGAATTTGGCAGTACGTCCAACCAGCCTCACAATCGTAGACCACGTGTAACCACACCAGCCGATGACCTCCACTTCCAGCTTCTTCACCTGCGGCATTGTCTGAGGTCAGCCACCTCGACAGCTGATGGATATGAGGAGTATTTCTGTCTGTACTAAAGCCCGGAAAAACTCATTCTGACTGGCTGGACCTAGCTCTCCAGTGAATGGCAGCACCCCTGCCCAGTCATGTGAAATCCATTAGATTAGGGCCCAATTTATTTATTTAAATTGACCGATTTCCTTATATGAATGGCAACTCAGTAAAATTGTTGAATGTTGCGTTTATATTTTTGTTCAGTATAATTTAGCACTATCAAAATATTGTTATAAAACGGTATTGTAAAAATCCATACCAGTACATGGATCCATACCCATTCACGATATATCGGCCAACGCTAAAACGAACACACTGTGAGCAGTTTGGCTGCCTGTCACAGAAAACAGAAAAGCATTGAGTTGTTCAACGCTGTAGGCTTTAAGATATGATCATCAGCTGACTTGCTTGTGCTAACCAACCCGTCACACAAGCACACTGTGTTTATACTAAGAACAAGCCAAATTATGCCTATACAATAGGTGTGTGTGTGTGGCTTGGAGAGCTGGTATGGGACAGTGTGTGTGTGTGTGTGTGTGTGTGTGTGTGTGTGTGTGTGTGTGTGTGTGTGTCTGGCTACTGAACTTTCCCTAAGTCCAACCTGCACACCAGTTACCAGGGGCTTCATAAACCACCAAGCCAAAAGCAATGTATTAAACCGATCAGATAATCAGGCTTCGACCACCGACTGGTTCGTCCCGTCACAAAATAACACAGGCCCAACAGTCAAATCACAGGCCCACAACCAGAGCAGTGTACCACCAGCCAAACAGAGTGGAGCTAAGCTCCCAGCCATGCGCTAAGCAGCTTAGCAGCTAGCTAGCACTACTCTCTATCACACACACAATTCAGAGGTGAGTCAATGTCTTCGGCAGTGGCAGTCAACTCGTCAGAGGCATAAGCAGCATAAGCAGCAGAACGACGCTGATGAGAAATAGGCTCCAGAACACAGGCCTGTGAATCATCCTTTTGTTGGCTTTAGCACATCACCTGGCCTTCAGAGAAACAAAGCCACAGAGCAGCCACAGAACAACCTCATCTGAGCACTGCGTAAACCATCCACCATGCCCTCAGAGTCAGAGCACTGTTTGAATGGTATCGGTCTGTGTAAAAGCTAAGGGAGCATAGATAGGACAGGCAAACGCAAATGATCAGTGAGTAGGGTAACTCCTGTTTGAATTGAATGGTGTCAGAGTAAAAGCTAAGGGAGCATATATAGAGCAGGCAAACATTACATGAAGAATGTGTCACCATGCCATGGTTAGTAGTAACTTACTACAATTGGAGACGCTACAGCTAATCCCCGGGGATAAGGTAGTCGTGCTCTATCCATCTGATCTAATACTGCTCTGTCTATTTAGCAAACACACTTTGCCACAACTCTCCAGACTGGAGGCTGGGAGAGTCAGTGAATGTGGGGGCTGTCATGGATACCGTAGGCCTAATCTTATCATATGTAATCTAAGACCAGACAGCCTGTATTTTCATGGCTCAGGCTCACTCACTCCATCAGAACCTGTTCTTTCCCTTCTCTACTAGTCATCAATGCTGTCCTGGACTGGAGATAGTAGGCCACACCTCTGATTATGTCTCTAGAGGTATGGCCAGGCTTAGTTTCAGAGGATCGATAGAATATCACCATTGTAAATCTACTGTAGACGTGTAGTTGTTTACTGTACATGTCACTAACAGGCCATTTAGAACAAAAGGTGATGGAAATTCTGTTTTCTGAAAACAACTCACGGTTCCTTATAGTGTTCTTGGCAAAATGAGTTGAATTCTATCATGATGTGACGTTGGTTTAGGTAACTGCTTTGTGTGTGTGTGTAGGCCTACATTGGATTCTTGACACAGTTTAGGAGTCGTTGAGGCCGGGGTAGGAGGTTGGGAGTAAGAAATGGGGCAGAGGTCATGGTGATAATGTCCAAATAGCAATAGCACTTGACATGGCTGAAAGTGTAGCAGATGTCAACAGCTGCAGAGCTAACCCTGGAGAACAGACAGAGCTCACATTTGTACAGTACACCAGAGAGTTAATTGGTCACACTTTGGTCCTTCCGCTGCTCTACTGAGTGGTGGACGTGGAAGAAGAGGGGCTTTTAACTGGTTGGGGTGAACCAAAACTAACCCAAAAGGTTCATATAGTGGGTTAAGCAGACATCTATTACCTTTTTACGTTGCATTCATATGGGTGATAGTGTATTTAGGCAGGTCCATCCAGATAGAGCTGAACAGCATATGGTGCAAATTATTAATGTATTAGCCTAAATATTCTACTGTATTCCCAAAACATAGGCCTATTACCACAATTTATAAAAGGCATTTGGTCCAAAGCTGGAATTAGTACTGAAAGCCACAGATTACGCTTTACCACCCCAAAATAAATACTCTGAAAGCCATTCATGCTCAGTGGGGTGGTGGAAGTGTGGCTCTGGGCTCATCTACGGCAAAGACAGCATGTTTCTCAATCTCCAACTATAGAGAGAGGTCTAGTGCCCAAAAGCTTTAACATGGACAGCACCTAAGGATGTAACGATTCACCGATATGCATCGGTCCCCGGGTTCAAATGTTTAAGATATGAGTGAATTGGTCCCTGGGACCCAAAACGATCCAAATGTTGCATGCGTCGGTCAGAAAATCTATGTTACAATTCACTGGTCCACAACTTTTTTTACCTTCCGAAAATACCTAATCTTTTGTGACAACTGCGTCCACTCGTGTCGAGCTAAGTATGTAATTATGTTGACAGTCATTGATCTGCAAGTCATTTTGAATGTCAAACAACCCCAGACAATATCAGTAGCCTAGTCAAACTGTGCGCTATGCGTAGAGTCGCACCTTGACCAAAGAGAGGGAGGCATATTCCTGTACAGGCACATCTGCGCATCACCTTCAGCATTCAAATGTTTGTAAAATGGCTTGCGCAATATTAGGCATTATTTGTTGAGTGACAACCAACGTAATTTGCTAGGTTATTGTTATCAAATGCACTGTCGAAAATGGTCTTTTACCGGAATAAAAGTAGCCTAAGCTACCACAACTCATCTGTCTATAGGAAGGCTACATGCTGATCAGGGTTTACATTACATTTTATTTAGATTATTGCTGAGGGTGAACCTGAATAGTTTTGCTTGAAACAATCTGTATGCATACTACCGTTCAAAGGTTAGGGGTCACTTAGAAATGTCCTTGTTTTCCATGAACGCACACATGAAGTGAGTTGCAAAATGAATAGGAAATAGTCAAGATGTTGACAAGGTTATAATGACTTAATTGAAATCATAATTGTGTCCTTCAAACTTTGCTATCATCAAAGAATTCTCTATTTGCAGCAACTATAGCCTTGCAGACCTTTGACATTCTAGTTGTCAATTTGTTGAGGTAATCTGAAGAGATTTCACCCCATGCTTCCTGAAGCACCTCCCACAAGTTGGATTGGCTTGATGGACACTTCTTACATACCATACAGTCAAGCTGCTCCCACAACAGCGCAATAGGGTTGAGATCTGGTGACTGTGCTGGCCTCTCCATTATAGACTGAATACCAGCTGACTGCTTCTTCCATAAATAGTTCTTGCATAGTTTGGAGCTGTGCTTTGGGTCATTGTCCTGTTGTAGGAGGAAACTGGCTCCAATTAAGCGCTGTCCACAGAGTATGGCATGGCATTGCAGAATGGAGTGATAGCCTTCCTTCTTCATGATCCCTTTTACCCTGTACAAATATCCCACTTAACCACCACCAAAGCACCCCCAGACCATCACATTGCCTCCACCATGCACTGACAGATGGCGTCAAGCACCCCTCCAGGATATTTTCTGCGTCTCACGAATGTTCTTCTTTGTGATCCGAACACCTCAGATTCGTCTGTCCATAACACTTTTTTCCAATCTTCCTCTGTCCAGTGTCTGTGTTCTTTTGCCCATCTTAATCTTTAATTTTTACTGGCCAGTCTGAGATATGGATTTTTCTTTGCAACTCTGCCTAGAAGGCCAGCATCCCGGAGTCGCCTCTTCACGGTTAAACTTTGACTCTGGTGTTTTGCCGGTACTATTTAATGGAGCTGCCAGTTGAGGACTTGTGAGGGGTTCGTTTCTCAAACTAGACACTCTAATGTGCTTGTCCTCTTGCTCAGTTGTGCACCGGGGGCCTCCCACTCCTCTTTCTATTCTGGTTAGGGCCAGTTTGCGCTGTTCTGTGAAGGGAATAGTACACCGAGTTGTACGAGATCTTTAGTTTCTTTCATTTCTCAGAACAAGAATAGACTGACAAATTTCAGAAGGAAGTCCTTTGTTTCTGGCCATTTTGAGCCTGCAATCGAACACACAAATGCTGATGCTCCAGATACTCAACTAGTCTAAAGAAGGCCAGTTTTATTGATTCTTTAAATCAAAACCGTTTTCAGCTGTGCATAATTGCAAAAGGGTTTACTAATGATCAATTAGCCTTTTAAAATGATAAACTTGGATTAGCTAACAGAACGTGCCATTGGAACACGGAGTGATGGTTGCTGATAATGGGCCTCTGTACACTTATGTAGATATTCCATAACAAATCAGCCGTTTCCAGTTACAATAGTCATTTACAACATTAACAAAGTCTACACTGCATTTCTGATCAATTTTATGTTATTTTAATGGACCAACATTTTTGCTTTTCTTTCAAAAACAACGACATTTCTGAGTGACACCCAACTTTTGAACGGTGTGTGATATATATACACTGCTCAAAAAAATAAAGGGAACACTTAAACAACACAATGTAACTCTAAGTCAATCACACTTCTGTGAAATCAAACTGTCCACTTAGGAAGCAACACTGATTGACAATAAATTTCACATGCTGTTGTGTAAATGGAATAGACAAAAGGTGGAAATTATAGGCAATTAGCAAGACACCCCCAATAAAGGAGTGGTTCTGCAGGTGGTGAGCACAGACCACTTCTCAGTTCCTATGCTTCCTGGCTGATGTTTTGGTCACTTTTGAATGCTGGCGGTGCTTTCACTCTAGTGGTAGCATGAGACGGAGTCTACAACCCACACAAGTGGCTCAGGTAGTGCAGCTCATCCAGGATGGCACATCAATGCGAGCTGTGGCAAGAAGGTTTGCTGTGTCTGTCAGCGTAGTGTCCAGAGCATGGAGGCGCTACCAGGAGACAGGCCAGTACATCAGGAGACGTGGAGGAGGCCAACAACCCAGCAGCAGGACCGCTACCTCCGCCTTTGTGCAAGGAGGAGCAGGTGGAGCACTGCCAGAGCCCTGCAAAATGACCTCCAGCAGGCCAGAAATGTGCATGTGTCTGCTCAAACGGTCAGAAACAGACTCCATGAGGGTGGTATGAGGGCCCGACGTCCACAGGTGGGGGTTGTGCTTACAGCACAACACCGTGCAGGACGTTTGGCATTTGCCAGAGAACACCAAGATTGGCAAATTCGCCACTGGCGCCCTGTGCTCTTCACAGATGAAAGCAGGTTCACACTGAGCACATGAGCACATGTGACAGACGTGACAGAGTCTGGAGACGCCGTGGAGAACGTTCTGCTGCCTGCAACATCCTCCAGCATGACCGGTTTGGCGGTGGGTCAGTCATGGTGTGGGGTGGCATTTCCTTTGGGGGGACGCACAGCCCTCCATGTGCTCGCCAGAGGTAGCCTGACTGCCATTAGGTACCGAGATGAGATCCTCAGACCCCTTGTGAGACCATATGCTGGTGCGGTTGGCCCTGGGTTCCTCCTAATGCAAGACAATGCTAGACCTCATGTGGCTGGAGTGTGTCAGCAGTTCCTGCAAGAGGAAGGCATTGATGCTATGGACTGGCCCGCCCGTTCCCCAGATCTGAATCCAATTGAGCACACCTGGGACATCATGTCTTGCTCCATCCACCAACACCACGTTGCACCACAGACTGTCCAGGAGTTGGTGGATGCTTTAGTCCAGGTCTGGGAGGAGATCCCTCAGGAGACCATCCGCCACCTCAGGAGCATGCCCAGGCGTTGTAGGGAGGTCATACAGGCACGTGGAGGCCACACACACTACTGAGCCTCATTTTGACTTGTTTTAAGGACATTACATCAAAGTTGGATCAGCCTGTAGTGTTGTTTTCCACTTTAATTTTGAGTGTGACTCCAAATCCAGACCTCCATGGGTTGATAAATTTGATTTCCATTGATACTTTTTGTGTGATTTTGTTGTCAACACATTCAACTATGTAAAGAAAAAAGTATTTAATAAGAATATTTCATTCAGATCTAGGATGTGTTATTTTAGTGTTCCCTTTATTTTTTTGAGCAGTGTATATTCTCATTGGCTATGTCATAGTTTATTTTTAAAGATAAATATTAATACATTACTAGCTCTAACACTTTTAATCTCTAAAAATGACAAATTAGTTAGTGGGCGATGGTGATTTGAAATCAAAAGTTGCTCCTCCTAACTGATAGTGTGGGGTGGTAGATGACCAGTTTCCCTTATGGCTCAGCTAAGGTGTCTACATAGACCATAGTTCTAATTTACTTACACACTTACACAAACACACACACAGATCCAGCTCAGAGGGCCAGCTCATGAGCTTTGTCAGCAGTAGACTTTAATTTAGAATGAAAAATGTATATGTGTTTATGGTACAAATTTTAGTGCATCGGATCACATCTATTCGTTCCTCTAATCGAACTGAATCGCACTGACTCACTTCAAACTAAGACGTATAGTTTCTGTATCGTATCGGAACCAATGTACCTAGATATGTATCGAATCATCTTGAAGGGGAAAGATGCACATCCCTAGCAGCGCCATTTTTAGACATTCATCATTTTGAAGAGCTGGTCAACTGGATGGGACTTCCTATGGGTTAAGGAAGGATCACATAACTCCTTCCAGGTCACCAGGAGGGATCAGCCTTTAACATAGGCTAAACAGAGCGGTTTGCACCTCAAGGTGAGACGTTCAGCCACAATGAGCAGGCTGTTTAGACCAGAGAGCAGCACAATGACCCCTAACAGCAGCACATAGCGGCAGCATCAGCTCCCTCATTCCACTGTATTAAGTCCGACTGAGTCTCTCTCGTCTCTGACGTTGGCTCAGGTTAGAGTGGCTGCTCTCTCAGGTGGTTAGCCTACTCTGACTCAACAGCCGGAGGCCTGTCAGCTACAGGGAAAAACAAACTCCAGTTGTGAAACTTATGTATTCTGACTCATAGCTGGTTAAATCTTCAAAGGATATTGAATGTGTTTAGTGCTCTTCTGAAAGAGCTCCCAGGATCCCATTTACATAGAGGGATGAGCACTCACTGCTGTGGTGAATGGCACTCAGAGGTGCAAAAAACACCATTTAAAAACAAAAAAATATAGCTCAAATGTCCCCTAAACTCAAATATAAAAAGGCTTAGAGAGACAAAACATAGGCTAGACTATAGCCAACCACAACTACTTTAAAAACAGCCTCATCTCTCCCACAGAGGAACATCAAACTGTAGCTTGTCTGGCCTGGAAGACTGTTGGGGGTGTGAGGGAAGGACTGCAGTAATAGTCATGTTCCATTGTCTGCACTGTGTTAATACTCTGGGTCCCAGTGCAGCAACCAATCTCCATGAAGCATCGCCACACACAGCTGGTGCAGGAGGAAACAGAGGAGAGGAAAAACACCTAGCTAGCACTGAAGTAGCAGTGTATAAATAGCCACTACCATTACTGCTGTAGCCACTGACAGAAGCACATGGACACAAACATACTAGAGCTTTGCTACCAGACCTGAGCTGGACGGCCCCCAACACTAGACATTGGGTTAGGGCCAGGTAGGGCATGTTCTTTCATCAAACGCTCTCGGATATCATTTTCAAGAATTACTAAATTGATCACACATTTGCTTCTGCCCTGCTGTGCAATGTATCTGTACAGTCACATCTTACTAAGATCATAACATGGTGACCAGAACACTGTCTACAGAAAATACATTTAGAGTGACAAAAAGTAGCTAGCTAACAGCTCTCTCACGTCTTGCCATTGAGAAGCCCAAAGCAGAGCCGTTGCTATGGACACGCACACACGCAGAGCGGCAGCTCAGGGAGCAAGGGACAGACAGTGACAAGCAACTAATGGATATGGAGGAAGTTATTTCTGATTCAGCAGGGCAGGGCCGTAAATTTGGAGGAAGCAATCAGACTGGGTAGGGTAGGGCCTGAATGTCACGAACATTAAATGTCATGCAGACCTCTGACCAAACATAAGCAAGCACACTCAGACATGACAGAACAGAGCTTGTTCTTCATATCCTTTCTTCACACTGAAGGGGCCAGACAGGCTGCACAGTTCCTCTTCCAACCTATTCAAAACAACAGACTGCTACTGCTCCTACTGGACCTGCCCTGTTGTCTGCGTGGTTTACACAGTCAATAACTCAATGACCACAAAAAAAGTGTCAACGTCAACCTCTTTTTTTTTTGTTGATATGTTGTCACTGTACCCTGACAAGTCTTCCTGCTAGCTACAGAGTGTGTGTGTGTGTGTGTGTGTGTGTGTGTGTGGACTAGAGCTTGTTCGTGCTGTATGTCGGTGCAGTGTGTTGTCTGACTCTAGCTACATGTAAGGAGTGTGCGTGTCAGCAGCTAAAAACAGACAAGCCTGAACATCTATCCTTCGTGCTACGTTAGGGGGAAGCTGTGGGTGTGGAGTTGAAAGTGGTTAGACACGCACAAACAGCCCTATAGGCCTTCCCTCCAACAACAGTGCACTGCTGCGGTATACACACTGTGTAAGGGCAACATATGTCTTTTTGTTCGAGCATCTAGGCCTAGATAACATCTGTCTTGAACTATCAAGTGTATCCTAGTAGATGAGAATGTGGTGTCGCGTTGATGAATATTCAGCAGCGCTAATTCACCCATGAGGTACAGTCCGAGCGAGCGAGACACTGTGGGTGTTTCTCAAAATGTATACTACCGTGCTCCAAGCACGCAAACTGGAGCATGGGAGGGTTGGATTATGAGTCCAAATCTAAGTATGCGAAACGGCACACAGAGGGCACTTCTGGGATGTGTACTCCATTTGTACATATTTTGAAGCATGCATAGATGCAAGCTTCAACGGAAAGTAGTCACAGGAATATGACGCAACCACGTAACAGCAATGCAAATTTTCTTGAAATTAATGCTGCCGATTATTTGAGCTGAAGCGTGAGAAAATAAACTGATTTCGGAATTATGTTGCCCATTCACATCTCATATGTTGCCTGACTACAATATTTTATCTTGATACGTTAATAAATACATACTGTGTTAATGTTGGCATGTTTCCCTGCCTACAATACCGACTGTAGTGTACGTAAATCGTAAGCACATAGTAAGTCAATAGGGCAAACTGGCTAGCTTCTAACGTTCCTGTTACTTAGCTAGCTACCCACAAAGAATTTACATCTAACCTTGCATAACTTAAGTTGTAGGTCATATTCGCCTGTTAAACTATCTTGTCAGCTCGATTCACATATATATCTAGCTGATAATTATGAAGTAAAACGTTTGCTTTATGTATAATCTTGTTTGTATTTATTGCCATTGTCCTGGCTGGAAGAAGGTATAGTGAATGGTAAGTCCATTGCAAGTCAATAGGGCTAACTGGCTAGCCACAAATAATTTTTAGCTAGCTACCTAAGTAGAATTGACATCTACCTTGCATAACATTAGTTTTAGGTCATTTTTGACTGTTTAACCTCTTGGATAGGCGGCAGTATTTTGACGTCCGGATGAAAAGCGTGCCCAAAGTAAACAGCCTGTTACTTAGGCACAGAAGCTAGGATATGCATATAATTGGTAGATTTTGATAGAAAACACTCTAAAGTTTCTAAAATTGTTAACATTATGTCTGTGAGTATAACAGAACTGATATGGCAGGCAAAACCCCGAGGACAAGCCATCCCCCCCACAAAGAAAAATTCAGCCTACCTCTATTTTCAATGGCTATCACTTTTACTACAAGGCCAAGTCCTCCCAGATTGCAGTTCATAGGGCTTCCACTAGATGTCAACAATCTTTAGAAAGAGTTTCAAGCTGGTTTTTGAAAAAATTAGCCAGAAATTGTAGTTTTTCTAGGTGGCTCCCATTTTGACTGTAGTGTTTCCAAGCGTGTGGAAGAGAGCGCGTTCTTTGGTATTTTTCTCCGGTAAAGACAATAACGATTCTCCGTCTTAAATTTGATCGTTTATTTACATATTGGGGTGTTTGGAAAAGTTTTAGTAACGTTTGGGATTCATTTTGTATGCATTTTGATGGAGGGAAACTGGGTGGATTATTGACTGGAGCATGCCAGCTAAACTGAGTTTTTATGGATATAAAGAAGGCCATTATCGAACAAAAGGACCATTTGTGATGTAACTGGGACCTTTTGGAGTGCCAACAGAAGAAGGTAATAGGTAATACATTTTTTATGTCGCTATTTCTGACTTTCGTGTCACACCTGCCTGGTTGAAATATATTTTTCATGTGTTTGTATGCGAGGCGCTGTCCTCAGATAATCGCATGGTTTGCTTTCGCCGTAAAGCCTTTTTGAAATCTGACACTGCGGCTGGATTAACAAGAAGTTAAGCTTTACTTTGATGTATTACACTTGTGATTTTATGAAAGTTAAATATTTATAATACTGTAGTTTGAATTTCGCGCTCTGTAATTTCACCGGATGTTGGCCAGGTGGGACGCTACCATCCTACCTGCCCATAAGAAGTTAACTAGCAGGGATGCAATTTTGTCAATTTTGCTGCCGACTAACTGACCCTCATTAACCGGTCAACAAACGTAACCAACAGAAAATACTATCAGAGATCTGTAGAAGCGTCTCGTCATTATATGTTTCCGATCTAACAATGGGAGTTGTCCCAAGGCGGGAAGGCAGGCAACAAGCTTAGGCCCAAAATAAGCCCATAGAAACGCATTGGGCTTATTTTGTACAGATTTTGTCGAGAGTGAAACCTCTCGCTTCGCCTCTTACGCTCTGATATTATGCACACACACGGACCAGAAATGTGTCATTAAGAGCTTAAATGGAAACATGCAACAATAGCAAGCCGATCGTCTTAGTCAAAAGGCTATATAGCCTATTATTGAAGATGCAACTTCCATATGTGACAGATGAAAATCTCAGTTAGAAACTTCGAAAAAGGGGGAATCTAATCGCAACAACTATGATGGGTTGCTAATATGACTAAGATTGTGTCTTTGGCTTCTGGACAACGAAAGAATGTTGATATGAAAAGCAATAGAACAAGAGAGAAATGCTTGTTAATGGAATGAGGAATTCTTTATAAAATAATTGGTTTTCTATGGATGATTTCCACAAGGCTACTTTTGAAGCAAGGTAAGACATGCCTCATTATTTGAAGTAAAGTAAAATGTCCAGGATTCAAACAATTATACTGCATCATTATACTGCATCAAGCCCACATTGCAAAGTGGTGGGTGACGCTCTGATAGTCAACGGTAGGCAGGCAACGGTAGGCATTTGGAAAGTATTCAGACCCCTCGACTTTGACATTTTGTTACATTACAGCCTTATTCTAAAAATGGTATAGAGAGAAATAGTCGACGTGTCATAGTTCCTATAATAACTACAACCTAAAACTTCTTAACTGGGAATATTGAAGAACTGGGAATATTGAACCACCAGCTTTCATATGTTCTCATGTTCTGAGCATGGAACTTAAACGTTAGCTTTTTTACATGGCACATATTGCACTTTTACTTTCTTCTCCAACACTGTGTTTTTGCATTATTTAAACCAAATTGAGCATGTTCATTATTTGAGACTAAATTGATTTTATTTCTGTATTATATTAAGTTAAAATAAGTGTTCATTGTTCATTCAGTATTGTTGTAATTGTCAATATTACAAATATATTTAAAAATAACGGCCGAATAATTGGTATCGGCTTTTTTTGGTCCTCCAATAATCGGTATCGGTGTTAAAATCATAACCTGTCGACCTCTAATTGGAACATTGCTGTGGGCACTTGCTTCCATTCATCAACAAGAGCATTAGTGAGGTCGAGCACTGATGTTGGGCGATTAGACCTGGCTCGCAGTCGAATGTTCCAATTCATCCTAAAGGTGTTCAATGGGGTTGAGGTCATCTCCATAAACCATTTCTGTATGGACCTCGCTTTGTGGACGGAGGAAATGTCATGCTGAAACAGGAAAGGGCCTTCCCCAAACTGTTACCACAAAGTTTATGCTGTTCCGTTAAGATTCCCCTCACTGGAACTATGAAAAATAGCCGCAGAACGTTATTCCTCCTCCACCAAACTTTACAGTTGGCACTACGCATTGGGGCAGGTAGCCTTCTCCTGGCATCCTCCAAATCCTATGACGGTGCCATGTTGAAAGTCACTGAGCTCTTCAGAAAGGCCATTCTAATGCCAATGTTTGTCTATGGAGATTGCATGGCAGTGCACTCGATTTTATACACCAGTCAGCAACGGGTGTAGCTGAAATAGCCAAATCCACCAATTTGAAGGGGTGTCCACAGACTTTATTATATATAGTGTATATTGAATGCGCAACAAAATAGGGAAATTATTGCTCAGAGAAAGATTTTGTTTAACAAGTAATACTTTTCTCTCTCTCAAAAACAGAGGGTCAAAATGATTATTAACAATACCTCACCTTGCGAGGATAACAGCACTGAGCCTTTATCTCAAATGTTTTATGAGATTGGAGAATACGTCGGGAAGGATCTTAGACCATTCCTCCATCCAAAATCTTTGCAGTTCCTTGATATCCTTAGTCTGCGCTTATGGAAAAGCCCTTTCAATTCATTCCACAGGTTTTCAACGGGATTTGAGTCGGGAGACAGACGGCCATTGCAAAATGTTGATTTTGTGGTCAATCAAATTTTTTACATCTGGATTTTGATGTGTGCTTGGGGTTATCGTCTTGCCGGAAGATCCACTTGTTGCCAAGTTTCAGCCTCCTGGTAGAGCCAACCAGGTTTTTGTCAAAAATGTCTCGGTACTTGGTAAAGTTTATGATGCTGTTGACTTTAACAACCAGTGGAAGCAAAAGTCACATAACAAGCAAAGATCCACAACCATATTTTACAGAAGTTATGGGGTCTTTCCTGCTTATGCATCCTTCTTTCGATGCAAAACCCACCACTGTTGTGCGTGGCCAAAGAGCTCTGTTTTCAAATGTAAACACCTGGGGCCTCATTTATAAATGCTACGTACGCACAAAATATGCCTCAAAACATGCGTGCGACAGTTGGCGCAAAAGTTAGCATTTATAAAAACTGAACTTGAGAATGTGCTTATCCTTCTGGAAACTTGAGACCACACGTAGGCCTACACACAGTTTCTAGTGGTTGAAGTACTGCCCTGCAAGAATGCAGAAGTAGCTAGTAAAAAAAATACAAAACCATTTCAAGTTTTGCCCCTCAGTAACTTTCTCACTCATCCTTATTCATGATTCATGTAGGCATTGCGTGCTAGGAATATGGGTCCAAATACTCAACTTTTGAGTACTTTATTTATAAGAATATTTAGGGGTGTCAATTTTGACCAGTACCTTTGAGAAAAATAAATAAATAACTTGTTAAACTAAAACTATTGTAATAGTATAAAATAATAATTTGCACATACAATATAGCGCAGTATTTTAATTACTTATTTTATACAGTCAACATTGCTCATCATTATCAAGGGTGTCAATTTCAGATCAAGGGTGTCAATTCCCCACTGTTTTTTAACCACTTTGTTTGCTCTTCATTCCCACTTGCTAAACAAGCCCTGGGGACTGGCGCCTCTCTCACCTTCGATGCTGAGCTCAAAGCAGACATGGCAGAAGGACATGGTCCCCGTGTCGGTCTCCAGCTTGCAGACACCGCAGATGTTGTCGTCGTTTAGGTCGATGTTGACAAACTGCTCCGCTTTGTCCATACTGCCTCAAAGGGAAAAACAAACAGAGACAAGAGCACATGGCAGGACATGAGGCATGAAGGGCTTGCACAACATCCAACATTTGTTTTGACATTTAGAAGTCAAGAGTCCTCCTTCATTCTTGAACAGAATCTCTTTCAAACTAACGTCTTGGCTTGTATTAGTTAGATGGAAAAATAACACTGACGTTAGTGGCTCATCACGAGAATGTCATTACTATGCTGATAGTAGCGAGAGTTATGGTTTGCTCAAGGCAGTGCCCTGTAAGCATTATGCCTAATGAAATAACAAGGCATTGAAGATAGGGATCACATTTTTTGAGAGGAGAGATTTGTGCTGATTTTCAGGTGACAACAGGATGGAACAACTTTTAGAACACGTATGGAAAAGTCGTAGGAGTACTGCCATGTAAACGAGGACCCAACAGTGATCTCACAGAGAAAGAAAATAGTGTGTCCGGTGACCCATGTAAATGGTAAATTAGCTTACCCTGGCTCACATAAGGTGACCATTCCAGAATGTGATAACCAAGGGGGTTATTCATTACAATGTGAATATAATGTTATTATTTCTGTTCTAGGACACTTGTCTTCCCTGCGTTTATCTAAGGATTACAGAACAAAACTGCAAAATGAGATTAATTCCCAATCTGGCCCTCAAACCATCATGGTCACCTAATAATCCCCAGTTTACAATTGGCTCATTCATCCCCCTCCTCTCCCCTGAAACTATTCCCCAGGTCGTTGCTGCAAATGAGAACGTGTTCTCAGTCAACTTACCTGGTAAAATAACGGTAAAATAAAAAATAAATAAAAAAAAATTAAAATGAATAAGCAGGGGCACATATTTTAGGTTTCCATTCTTCTTTCACACTGTTCCTAAATATTATCAGCATCATTTGACATTTGAAAACAACTCCAGGTAAAAAGTGAAAATGTGTATGTAATAGGACTGAGAATTGCCAGGGACCGTACGAAACGATATTATCACGATACTTTAATTGCAAATACGATATGTATTGCAATCCTTACGATTCTATAAGCAACTGCGATTCGACAGATTTTATTGCAATTCAATGTTCCAAACATATTGCCCACCATATGTCTCCTGCAGAGGGACAAGAGAGAGCCATGAAAAAACAAGTATCAGTAGCTAGGTTTCCATCCAATTGGCGACAGATTTTCATCTGAATATTCTACACGGAACAAAAATAAAAACACAACATGGAACAACTTCAAAGATTTGACTGAGTTAAAGTTCATTAAATTCATGAATCTATGGATTTCACATCTTGGAATACAGATATGTGTCTGTTGGTCATAGATACCTTAAAGAAAAGATAGGGGCGTGGATCAGAAAACCAATCAGTATCTGGTTGTGTGCGACACATCGCCACAGAGTTGATCAGGCTGTTGATTGTGGCCTGTGGAATGTTGTCCCACTCCTCAATGGCTGTGCGAAGTTACTGGATATTGGCGGGAACTGGAACACGCTGACGTACACGTTGATTCAGAGCATCCCAAACATGCTCAATGGGTGACATGTCTGGTGAGTATGCAGGCCATGGAAGAACTAGGACATTTTCAGCTTGAAGCATTTGAAGCATTTGAAGCATTTGACCACTGAAGTCGGTTACGACGCCTAACTGCAGTCATGTCAAGACCCTGGTAAGGACGACGAGCACGCTGATGAGCTTCCCTAAGATGGTTTCTGACAGTTTGTGCAGAAATTTGCCGTTTGTACAAACAAACAGTTTTATCAGCTGTTCGGGTGGCTGCTGAGGAAGACATAAAATGTGGATGTCCTGGGTTGGCATGGTTACATGTGGTCTGCGGTTGTTAGGCCTGTTGGACGTACTGCCAAACTCTCAAAAACAACGGAGGCGGCTTATGGTAGAGAAATTAACATAAAATGATCTGGGAACAGCTCCGGTGGACCTTGCTGCAATCAGCATGCCAATTGCACACTACCTCAACTTGAGACATTGTGTAGTGTGACAAAACTGCACATTTTAGAGTGGCCTTTTATTGTCCCCAGCACTTAAGCCAACAGCTTGCAGATACAGTGAGAGTAGGCTGTGCGGGTAGGCTAGAGGAGGACCATCCTCCTCACTGAATTTCAGAAAAATATAAATGATGAACCATTTAAGTTATCCTGTTTAGAAAAAAACTATACTAATAAATTTACGTCACCAAATAATTCATTAAAACACTGTTTTGCAATGAAGGTCAACTGTAGCCTCAGCAGCAATCTGTAGGGTAGCACCATGGTGTAGCCAGAGGACAGCTAGCTTCTGTCTTCCTCTGGGTACTTTAACTTCAATACAAAACCTAGGAGGCTCATGGTTCTCACCCCCTCCCATAGACTTTCAAAGTAATTATGATAGGTTGGAGGACGTCCTCCTGAAGTTATCAGAGCTCTTGCAGCATGAACTGACATGTTGTCCACCCAATCAAAGGATCAGAAAATGAATCTAGTTGGTTGCCAACCACCATATAAAGTCCAAAGAAGAAGCCTGAAAGAGGAGAGATTACTAAAAAACAAACTTTAACCCTTTTATCTGTGGATGAATTGTCAGAGTAGCGGACCGTGTGCATTTCAGGTAAAATAACAACCCAATGTTAATATCCCAGGACAAATTAGCTAGCAACAGCAAGCTAGCTAGCTAAATTACCAGAAATGGTTGCTTATCGACTGGTCCCCAAATCAATATAATTGGTTCAGAGTTTGTTTTGATATTTTAACCTGCGTGTCCTGACCGTGTCTGGTGTGGGGGGACAAAATCAAAATGCAGATGTATGTGCGCGGTTAGGTCAGCATGTTAGCCAATCCACAAGAATGGAACAGTCTACCGTATCAAAAGCTTTGGCCAAGTCAATAAAAATAGCAGCACAACATTGCTTAGAATCAAGGGAAATGGTGACATTATTTAGGACCATTAAGATTGCAGTGACACATCCATAACCTGACCGGAAACTAGAGGCATCAAGAAAACTTGTCAGTAGTCAACAGGCTGGTTTTTCAAACACTTTTGATTAACAGGGAAAAATAGAAATTGGCCTATAACAGTTAGAATCAGCTTGATCTCCCCCTTTAAATAAAGGATGCACTGTGGCTGCCTTCCAAGCAATGGGAACCTCCCCAGAGAGGAAAGACAGGTTAAAACAGTCAGAGATAGGCTCAGCAATGATAGTTAAAGGTTCTAAACCATCTGACCCAGATGTTAATTTGGGGTCAAGTTTAAGGTGCTCCTTTAGCACCTCGGACTCAGTGACTGCCTCCAGGGAGAAACTGTAGCGGGGCAAGGGGAAAAGAGTGAGGAGCACTGGGGCTAGTCGTATTAGAAGGGCTGGGAGATGAGGAAATGTTGGACAGGCAAGGAGGCATGGCTGTGCCCGGTCACTATGTGGCATTACTTATTTTAGAGCAAATTGTTGCCGTTATTTGAAACTCAAAACATGTGGGATCTTGTCATGCCACCTGTACTAAAAGTGAACATAAAACACAGACCCGATCCCATTACTGAGTGACTTCCTCAAATGAAGCACTCCTTGATTAACTAACATAGCTTAGGGTGACTAGACATAAAACCTAAACTAAATCTATAGATTTTCTGCATGTAAACAAAGACTAAATAACACTTAACTGTCACGTTAGTGTGTGGGTGGGACTAAAACATGATAGGCTAAACAATGCTATATAAAACAATACAATCTCACCCATTGTATTATAAGTCCCAATTTCTGATCTTCTGATGGATAAGACAGACATCGGCAGGAAATTCAACCATCCCTGGCCTATATTTGGCCACGTAGCCGGCTGACACAGCAGTTCTGTATACTCACCCAGGGAGCTTGAATGAAAAGAACAGTTCAACCTCTTTTGGGGTGTCAAACATGCGCGTTGATCCCTCGGTCTGGGAAGAGGAATCCATATCGGATGTTGGCCGCCCTGCATTTCTTGTGCAACTCATCATCCTCTTTCCGTTGGTTTATCACCTCCAAAGATCTGGATAGAAAGACACCCTGACTCCGTTGTAGTTAAGGGGGAACTTTGGCCTCGTGATCCACTGTCATTTGCTCGACCTCATGGACCCTGGACTTCGGGCTCCCGAGTGGCACAGCGGTCTAAGGCACTTTATCTCAGTGCTGGAGGCGTCACTACAGACCCTGGTTTGATTCCAGGCTGTATCACAACCAGCCGTGACTGGGAGTCCCAACTAAGAATTTGTTCTTAACGGACTTGCCTAGTTAAATGAAAACCTTTTTTGTTTTATTTGATTGCCTTCACAGTTTCAGTCAAAGTCCCAAGACTCTTTGAGATATCAGCAAACCTTGTGTCCACCTTCTCGCTTAGTGAGTTTATAGCGACTAGTAGGTCAATCGGAGTGGGTTCTGTGGGGAGCAAGTATCTTCAGCTAACTCAAATCAAAGTTTATTTGTCACGTGCGCCAAATACAACAGGTGTAGACCTTACAGTGAAATGCTTACTTGCAGGCTCTCACCAATAGTGCGAAAAAAAGGTGTGTGTGTGTGTGTGTGTGTGTGTGTGTGTGTGTGTAGGTAAGTAAAGAAATAAAACACCAGTAAAAAGACATTTGAAAATAAGAGTAGCAAGGCTATATACAGACACCGGTTAGTCAGGCTTATTGAGGTAGTATGTACATGTAGGTATGGTTACAGTGACTATGCATATATGATGAACAGAGTAGCAGTAGTGTAAAAAGAGGGGTTGGCGGGTGGAGGGACACAATGCAGATAGCCCGGTTAGCCAATGTGCGGGAGCACTGGTAGGTCGGGCCAATTGAGGTAGTATGTACATGAATGTATAGTTAACGTGACTATGCATTTAAGATGAACAGAGTAGCAGCAGCGTAAAAGAGGGGTTGGGGGGGCACAAAATGCAAATAGTCCAGGTAACCATCTGGTTACCTGTTCAGGAGTCTTATGGCTTGGGGGTAAAAACTGTTGAGAACCCTTATTGTCCTAGACTTGGCACTCTGGTACCGCTTGCCATAGGTAGTAGAGAGAACAGTCTATGACTGGGGTGGCTGGGGTCTTTGACAATTTTTAGGGCCTTCCTCTGACACCGCCTGATGTAGAGGTCCTGGATGGCAGGCAGCTTTGCCCCAGTGATGTACTGGGCCGTACGCACTACCCTCTGAAGTGCCTTGCGGTCGGAGGCCGAGCAATTGCCTTACCAGGCAGTGACGCAACCGGTCAGGATGCTCTCGACGTTGCAGCTGTAGAACCTTTTGAGTGTGCGTACATCGTGTGTCAGCGATGTTGACATCGGTTCGTTGTGTCTTGTCCAAATTATCTTGTTTTACACCCCCTTTTTGTGCCTTTTCCTTTAGTCATATTGTCAGACAATGATTTGAAATCATAGGCCGTGAGAGATTAAGATAAATATGAATGTTTCAATTTTGCAGAGCTCTAACAAAACACGTCTATTTCATAGCACACTCTCTAGTGCCGCTGAAAATAAGTATTTTCAACTCTCATCCAGAACCTAACATGAACCGATTTTAACATCTGGAAAAGATGCATCTTCAATGTCCTGGAAAATGTGCATTTTAAACAAAACTTTTTTACCTTTCATTCAGAACCTACATTTAACCTAACATCGGGAAAACAGGTATTTTACCTATATCAAATCAAATCTTATTGGTCACATACACGTGTTTAGCGGATGTTATTGCGGGTGTAGGGAAATGATTGTACTATTACTACTATATTATCGCCTAGGGCAGCAGAAAGGCAAGGACCGGCCCTGCATGGAGATATGAATGTATTGGAACACTAACCCTATAAAGACTCCTTCATCCAATGACATGTGTAACGTACTGTTATTGAACTGAGTCCTGATCAAGAGCTAGCTAGCTCCTAAACTAACCATCTAGCTAGCTAGCCCTATATAGTACGGGCGGCGTCCGTTATAGTGCTAGCTAGATACCAACACATTGAACTAGTTAGGTAGTTAGCTGAGTGAATGGCTAACCAGCTAGCTACTGTAGACGACTTAGCTTGCTGCTAGCAAAACCTTGTTATGACACTTGCTGCTGCCAGTACTGACTAGCCGTGCTAGCCAACATAGATAACGTTAACTGAATCGTGACCCATTATCTGGTCGTCAAGATGAATAATGTCCAACAGGAGCCAAATAAAATGATAGTAGCGATTAAACGTGGCAATGTAATACGATGTAGCTAGCTATGTATTCTGTCTAACGGCCATTTACCTTGTAATCCTTTGTCAAATCTTCAGGGGAATTCGCGGGTATTTGTTTTCCCTTTACCTCAGTCCTTGAGCGCCTGTAGGGCAGTAAAGTGTTGTTGATGGTAGCTCGCAGAACAGCACATTACTTTCAGCGGAGGGGAAACCCCCCACCTTTTCGGAACAAACTACTTATACATCAGCGGGTGGGTTATTATATCAATATAGATTAAATGCAAATCGTTTTGCATATATAATACATTACACACTTTCGAAGTAAAGGAACAATTTTATGTCGATGTATTATCTAGGATCATCATTATTCGAGCTCTATATTAGCCTTTTCAAATGCATTCCTCATAATTTAACCCCTTTAGACTTGGTATATTTAAGAATCGTCAACAGAAGAGAAAAATTGTTCGAACAATAGAATAATAGCTACATGTATGACCTAATATGATTACATAGGGGAAATGTTTACACTATAATTTGGTATTCAGATTTTAATAACGAAGCGAGCGAAATATGAGAAGAGAAACTGATCTATCAACGACCGGACTATCCAACACCCCTTTCATTTTCGTTTCACATGAAGTCACACGTAGGGATTCCTTTCATGAAAATAACTATGGTGGATTCCCATTATTGTCAACGAGGATACAGAATAACTCCTTTCGAACAATGACACCGATTCCATGCTATAATTATACTGTAGGGAGAGTGTGGTAAATTTAGAATTTTTTACATTCAGCATCACGCCATTGAGGGATATATAGTATTATTTCTAACAAAGATTTTTTAAACTAGGCAAGTCAGTTAAGAACACATTCTTATTTACAATGACGGCCTACCAAAAGGCCTGCGGGGACGGGGGCTGGAATTAAAAATAAATTTAAAAGAAATATGGGACAAATCACACATAATGACAAGAGAGACAACACTACATAGAGCGAGACCAAAGAACACATAGCATGGCAGCAACACATGACAACACAGCATGGTAGCAACACAACAGCAACACAAAACAGGGTACAAACATTATTGAGCACAGACAACAGCACAAGGGCCAGAAGCTAGAGACAACAATACATAATGCAAAGCAGCCACAACTGTCAGTAAGTGTCCATGATTGAGACTTTGAATGGAGATACAGTATCTACATATATTTTAGGATGTTGTGTATCCCTGGAAATAATCAGAATTAATGAAACATTACAGTTTTGAAAACATAGCTTGTCCTAAAAAGTGGTCTCTTGGCACAACTTACCCTGGATATGGGGTAAATTGAGCCGCGGGACAGGGTAAATTAAGCCGTGTACACATTTCTGTACTGAATGAAATATGACCACTACATTCTTAAAACCATGTTTATCTTTATTTCCAAACACAATCACAATCGCTTTTTTGTCTTTTAATAATTTTTGGACTATGAAAGCGCACTGGAAGCCTGATGCGTGGTGCTGGAACTGGTGGTACCAGGCTGAGGACACGCACCTCAGGGCAAGTGCGGGGAAGAGGCACAGGCCGTACTGGACTGGAAACGCACTGGAGGCCTGATGCGTGGTGCCGGAACTGGTGGTACCGGGCTGAGGACACGCACCTCAGGGCGAGTGCGGGGAAGAGGCACAGGCCGTACTGGACTGTGGAAGCGCACTGGAGGCCTGGTGCGTGGTGCCGGAACTGGTGGTACCGGGCTGGGGACACGCACCTCAGGGCGAGTGCGGGGAGGAGGCACAGGATACACTGGGCCGTGGAGACACATTGGAGATCTGTAACGTAGAGCTGGCTCAATTCGTCCTGGCTGGATGCCCATTCTAGCCCGGCAAATGCGAGGAGCTGGAATAGAGTGCACCGGGCTATGAATGCGAACTGGAGACACTGTGCGCATTTCTGCATAACACGGTGCCTGACCAGTCACACGCTCCCCACAGTAAGCACGAGGAGTTGGCTCATGTCTCCAACCTGACTCAGCCAATCTCCTCGTGTGCCCCCCAAATGTTTTTTATTGGGGCTGCCTCTCGTGCTTGCCTCGTTTGTATTTCTCCTCATATTATCGCCGTTCTGCTTTTGCTGCCTCTATTTCCTCCTTCGGAAGGCGATATTCCCCAGCCTGCCTGCGTCCAGGGTCCTGCTCCGTCCAAAATCTCCTCCCAGGTCCATTTCTCCTGAACACGCTGCTTGGTCCTTTTATGGTGGGTTCTTCTGTCACGGCCGTCAAAAGGAGGAGACCAAGGCGCAGCGTGGTATGCATACATTCTTCTTTATTCTAAGAATGAACACTGAACAAAAATAACAAAACGAATTGTGAAGCTATTCAAATGAGTGCTGAACAGGCAACTACACATAGACAAGAACCCACAAATACCCCAGGGAAAATGGCTACCTAAATATGGTTCCCAATCAGAGACAACGATAAACAGCTGCCTCTGATTGGGAACCATATCAGGCCACCATAGACATATATATACCTAGACCTACAAAACCCCTAGATATACAAAAACCCTAGACAAGACAAAACTAGCATACCCACCCTAGTCACACCCTGACCTAACCAAAATAATAAAGAAAACATAGATAACTAAGGTCAGGGCGTGACAATATTGAAGATGTTGGAAAAACTGTTCACATTTACTTTTCATCAGCGAACAAGATGAGTATGCCTAATGAACAGCGAAAGCACTAGCCTATGTCAATTTACTATCCCCCAAATTACAAAAGTTGACCTATTCTATTGGTCTACTTGTCCTTCTGTGAGAGAAACACATTTTCCAAACATAGTTTGGGACAGTTGTGGGATGCGATTGATCCCAAATTAATATAACCACTAGCATTAAAGGGTAAACGTAAAAAGATCAGAACGTTTAGCTTAAAATGTTGATAAACTATTAGGCTATTTCTTCACATTATAAGTGCAGCGATGCGCACACAACAGTAAGCGCGAATGTTCCAAAATGCAATCAATTCGCAGGAAAACACCTTTCTCAAAAGTAATAACAAATGTGATTATGCATGCAATGCTTTATTATAAAGGTGCATTTTTATAGTGAAATTTCTCTTCCCTAAATTTGAAACTCACGCACCTCCTATGTATGCCAGTTAGTCTCTACACCGGTTGTAAAGCAGATTAATGTGCTGAATTTTAAGAAGTTATTTGGCCACTTTAGTTTAGTGAAACAAACCCTCGGCTAGGCTACATTAGGTGTGCGACTATGATTTGAAAAACTAGCAAAAAAAGGCATGTGCTGTTTCTTGCCTTACTGTACATAAACTGGGCATCATTCACAAGTGATAGGCTAATAATGTCACCCATCAGACTATTGATTTAATCTTGTCTTCACATATACTAAATAATCTATGTGTGAATTTTGTATTTATTTAGAATGGACCATTATCATACACCTGTCTCGAAATGGGCAGGGGAAAAAATATATGTAAATTATGCACTTAAATAGCGAACGGAGGACGCTTTTCTCGTGGTTCATTTTCATGCCAGCCAGGTAGGCTATACTCCTGTTGTAAAGAGAAGTAATGTAGTTAAAATTAGGAAAGTTGAGAAATCAATTTAGTAGCCCTATCTTATAGAAAGCTGATGGGATCCTCCTCTTTTTAATAGAGGCCATCAAAACTCTGTTTTCTCATGCAATTGTATAGCCTATAGAAATGTTGCGCAACATGAGCTCATGGGCTCTCATGAAGTGTTTGATTTGATTTTCGATTACTTTTGCATTGACGTCAGAGTGATTAGAGGGACAATAGAGTGCTGAGTACCAGGCAGTTAGCAAGTTTGGTAGGCTACTAATGACCATCAGCAGCATCAGAGCTTGGAGAAGCATAGTTACCATGACTAAACGATCACATGGAATTTGACTGTGGTCATGACTAATGACTGCTGGTGTGGCGGTACTGCAACAGCCCTAGTCCTCCCCAATATTTAGAACAGGTTGATTCATCGGGGCTCCCCAGATAGCATATTAATTAACACGTCATCATTTTATTTTTTTAAATGTAACCTTTATTATAATAAGCAATGGCAAAATGTGTTGAATTGCAGGAAATTAGCTTTAACGGTCGACTTTGGCTCCTCCTCTTGTGTGTGCATTTGGTGGTTCATCGATGTGTCATTCTGGTCATGCGCGCTGCGACCGATGTAGCTAGTTCATTAGCAAAGCTATCCACTTGTAGCTAGCCAGTAATTCGTCCAGTATGTGTTGATATAATTTCTAAGGATTTGTTTTTGGTCTGAAGCTGTAGAGATTGGTAAGAAATTTTACTTCTGTTGCCAAGTATCTTTTACAGATGCACAATCGAGAGCATCCTGTCGGGCTGTATCACCGCCTGGTACGTCAACTTCTCCGCCCATAACCGTAAGGCTCTCCAGAGGGTAGTGAGGTCTGCACAATGCATCACTGGGGGCAAACTACCTGCCATCCAGGACACCTACACCAAACAATGTCACAGGAAGGCCAAAAGATCATCAAGGACAACAACCACCCGAGCCACTGCCTGTTCACCCCGCTATCATCCAGAAGGCGAGGTCAGTACAGGTGCATCAAAGCTGGGACCGAGAGACTGAAAAACAGCTTCTATCTCAAGGCCATCAGACTGTTAAACAGCCATCACTAACATTGAGTGGCTGCTGCCAACATACTGACTCAACTCTAGCCACTTAAATAATGGAAAAAATGTATGTAATAAATGTATCACTAGCCACTTTAAACAATGCCACTAATGTTTACATACCCTACATTACTCATCTCATATGTACTGTATATACTGTACTCTATACCATCTACTGCATCTTGCCATCTTGATGTAATAAATGTATCACAAGCCACTTTATATAATGTTTACACACCCTACATTACTCATCTCATATGTATATACTGTACTCTATACCATCTACTGCATCTTGCCATGTTGATGTAATAAATGTATCACTAGCCACTTTAAACAATGCCACGTTTATATGTTTACATACCCTACATTACTCATCTCATATGTATATACTGTACTCTATACCATCTACTGCATCTTGCCATCTTGATGTAAGAAATGTATCACTAGCCACTTTAAACAATGCCACTTTATATAATGTTTACATACCCTACATTACTCATCTCATATGTATATACTCTACTCTATACCATCTACTGCATCTTGCCTATGCTGTTCGGCCATCACTCATTTATATATATATATATATATATATATATATATATATATATATATATATATATATATATATATATATATATATATATATATATATATATATATATATATTGTGTGTATAAGGTAATTGTTGTGAAATTGTTCGGTTAGATTACTTGTTAGATATTACTGCATGGTCGGAACTAGAAGCACAAGCATTTCGCTACACTCACATTAACATCTGCTAACCATGTGTATGTGACAAATAAAATTTGATTTGATCTTATTCATCAGTTTTTTTTATGCATTAAATGACCTGGTATGATGATGCATTGATCAGTTATACAGTTTAAAGCTGTTATGTTTGCATTTTGGCCCAAAGTCAACCTTTACATTTACATTTACATTTAAGTCATTTAGCAGACGCTCTTATCCAGAGCGACTTACAAATTGGTGCATTCACCTTATGACATCCAGTGGAACAGCCACTTTACAATAGTGCATCTAGATCATTTTAAGGGGGGGGGGGGCAGAAGGATTGCTTTATCCTAGGTATTCCTTGAAGAGGTGGGGTTTCAGGTGTCTCCGGAAGGTGGTGATTGACTCCGCTGTCCTGGCGTCGTGAGGGAGTTTGTTCCACCATTGGGGTGCCAGAGCAGCGAACAGTTTTGACTGGGCTGAGCGGGAACTGTACTTCCTCAGTGGTAGGGAGGCGAGCAGGCCAGAGGTGGATGAACGCAGTGCCCTTGTTTGGGTGTAGGGCCTGATCAGAGCCTGAAGGTACTGAGGTGCCGTTCCCCTCACAGCTCCGTAGGCAAGCACCATGGTCTTGTAGCGGATGCGAGCTTCAACTGGAAGCCAGTGGAGAGAGCGGAGGAGCGGGGTGACGTGAGAGAACTTGGGAAGGTTGAACACCAGACGGGCTGCGGCGTTCTGGATGAGTTGTAGGGGTTTAATGGCACAGGCAGGGAGCCCAGCCAACAGCGAGTTGCAGTAATCCAGACGGGAGATGACAAGTGCCTGGATTAGGACCTGCGCCGCTTCCTGTGTGAGGCAGGGTCGTACTCTGCGGATGTTGTAGAGCATGAACCTACAGGAACGGGCCACCGCCTTGATGTTGGTGGAGAACGACAGGGTGTTGTCCAGGATCACGCCAAGGTTCTTAGCGCTCTGGGAGGAGGACACAATGGAGTTGTCAACCGTGATGGCGAGATCATGGAACGGACAGTCCTTCCCCGGGAGGAAGAGCAGCTCCGTCTTGCCGAGGTTCAGCTTGAGGTGGTGATCCGTCATCCACACTGATATGTCTGCCAGACATGCAGAGATGCGATTCGCCACCTGGTCATCAGAAGGGGGAAAGGAGAAGATTAATTGTGTGTCGTCTGCATAGCAATGATAGGAGAGACCATGTGAGGTTATGACAGAGCCAAGTGACTTGGTGTATAGCGAGAATAGGAGAGGGCCTAGAACAGAGCCCTGGGGGACACCAGTGGTGAGAGCGCGTGGTGAGGAGACAGATTCTCGCCACGCCACCTGGTATGAGCGACCTGTCAGGTAGGACGCAATCCAAGCGTGGGCCGCGCCGGAGATGCCCAACTCGGAGAGGGTGGAGAGGAGGATCTGATGGTTCACAGTATCGAAGGCAGCCGATAGGTCTAGAAGGATGAGAGCAGAGGAGAGAGAGTTAGCTTTAGCAGTGCGGAGCGCCTCCGTGATACAGAGAAGAGCAGTCTCAGTTGAGTGACTAGTCTTGAAACCTGACTGATTTGGATCAAGAAGGTCATTCTGAGAGAGATAGCAGGAGAGCTGGCCAAGGACGGCACGTTCAAGAGTTTTGGAGAGAAAAGAAAGAAGGGATACTGGTCTGTAGTTGTTGAGATCGGAGGGATCGAGTGTAGGTTTTTTCAGAAGGGGTGCAACTCTCGCTCTCTTGAAGACGGAAGGGACGTAGCCAGCGGTCAGGGATGAGTTGATGAGCGAGGTGAGGTAAGGTAGAAGGTCTCCGGAAATGGTCTGGAGAAGAGAGGAGGGGATAGGGTCAAGCGGGCAGGTTGTTGGGCGGCCGGCCGTCACAAGACGCGAGATTTCATCTGGAGAGAGAGGGGAGAAAGAGGTCAAAGCACAGGGTTGGGCAGTGTGAGCAGAACCAGCGGTGTCGTTTGACTTAGCAAACGAGGATCGGATGTCGTCGACCTTCTTTTCAAAATGGTTGACGAAGTCGTCTGCAGAGAGGGAGGAGGGGGGGGGGAGGGGGAGGAGGATTCAGGAGGGAGGAGAAGGTGGCAAAGAGCTTCCTAGGGTTAGAGGCAGATGCTTGGAATTTAGAGTGGTAGAAAGTGGCTTTAGCAGCAGAGACAGAAGAGGAAAATGTAGAGAGGAGGGAGTGAAAGGATGCCAGGTCCGCAGGGAGGCGAGTTTTCCTCCATTTCCGCTCGGCTGCCCGGAGCCCTGTTCTGTGAGCTCGCAATGAGTCGTCGAGCCACGGAGCGGGAGGGGAGGACCGAGCCGGCCTGGAGGATAGGGGACATAGAGAGTCAAAGGATGCAGAAAGGGAGGAGAGGAGGGTTGAGGAGGCAGAATCAGGAGATAGGTTGGAGAAGGTTTGGGCAGAGGGAAGAGATGATAGGATGGAAGAGGAGAGAGTAGCGGGGGAGAGAGAGCGGAGGTTGGGACGGCGCGATACCATCCGAGTAGGGGCAGTGTGGGAAGTGTTGGATGAGAGCGAGAGGGAAAAGGATACAAGGTAGTGGTCGGAGACTTGGAGGGGAGTTGCAATGAGGTTAGTGGAAGAACAGCATCTAGTAAAGATGAGGTCAAGCGTATTGCCTGCCTTGTGAGTAGGGGGGGAAGGTGAGAGGGTGAGGTCAAAAGAGGAGAGGAGTGGAAAGAAGGAGGCAGAGAGGAATGAGTCAAAGGTAGACATGGGGAGGTTAAAGTCACCCAGAACTGTGAGAGGTGAGCCGTCCTCAGGAAAGGAGCTTATCAAGGCGTCAAGCTCATTGATGAACTCTCCAAGGGAACCTGGAGGGCGATAAATGATAAGGATGTTAAGCTTGAAAGGGCTGGTAACTGTGACAGCATGGAATTCAAAGGAGGCGATAGACAGATGGGTAAGGGGAGAAAGAGAGAATGACCACTTGGGAGAGATGAGGATCCCGGTGCCACCACCCCGCTGACCAGACGGTCTCGGGGTGTGCGAGAACACGTGGGCAGACGAAGAGAGAGCAGTAGGAGTAGCAGTGTTATCTGTGGTGAGCCATGTTTCCGTCAGTGCCAGGAAGTCGAGGGACTGGAGGGACGCATAGGCTGAGATGAGCTCTGCCTTGTTGGCCGCAGATCGGCAGTTCCAGAGGCTACCGGAGACCTGGAACTCCACGTGGGTCGTGCGGGCTGGGACCACCAGGTTAGGGTGGGCGCGGCCACGCGGTGTGAAGCGTTTGTATGGTCTGTGCAGAGAGGAGAGAACAGGGATAGACAGACACATGGTTGACAGGCTACAGAAGAGGCTACGCTAATGCAAAGGAGATTAGAATGACAAGTGGGCTACACGTCTCGAATGTTCAGAAAGTTAAGCTTACGTTGCAAAAAAATAAAAATAAAATACAAGATCTTATTGACTAAAATGATATAGTACTGCTGGCTGGTGAAGTAGCCTGGCTAGCAGTGGCTACGTTGTTGAAAGTGAAGCTGGCTAGGTAACCTCGACAATTTCACTAAATTTCTCTAAACTACACAATTATCGTGGATACAAGGACAGCAAAGACAACTAGCTAACACTACGCTAATCAAGTCGTTCCGTTGTAATGTAAGTTTCTACAGTGCTGCTATTCGGTAGAAGTTGGCTAGCTAGCAGCGTTGGCTAGGTAGGAGGACGACAGCGCGGCAGGCGAAAAAATAGCTGGCTAGCTAACCGATAATTACTCAAAGCTACACAATTATCTTAGATACAAAGATAGCAGAGAAAACTATGTAGCTAGCTAACACTACACAAGTCAAGTCGTTCCGTTGTAATGTAATCGTTTCTACAGTGCTGCTAATTGGTGGCTAGCTGGCTAGCTAGCAGGGTTTACTACGTTACGTTACGTTAGGGCGAGAATACCTGGCAAGCGAACCTCAGCGAACCTTGATAACTACACAATTATCACCGATACAAAGACGGCTATGTAGCCAGCTAAGTAGCTAGCTAAGATCGAACAAATGCAAATCAAAGATAGCAAAGACAACTGTGTAGTCAGCCAACACTACACTGATCAAGTCGTTACGTTGTAATGCACTCGTTTCTACAATGCTGCTAAGTAACATTCCAGTTTTTCCAGATTTCTATGAAATAAATAAAATTGTTTTTCGTTCCAAAAAATGGTCATTAAAGGGTAACTCTCAACCCCAATTTCAGCCTGCACAACCCCTTCAATATATATATATATTCCCTTTATTACTTTCTAACCCTACCACCCCTCCCCTAATTGGAGTAAACTAGTGAACAACAAAGCGTAGGCTTCTACTTCCAGCTTATACATATATATATACATTTTACGGGCACAGTTTATTTTACAATAGTTATATTTTGTTTGTTTTAGTCCTGTCCTTCCTCTAACCTTAATCTCTCCCATCTATTTCTTTCACAAAAGTTTTTAATCTATATACATTTTACAGACACAGTACATTAGTTAGCTTGTTATTATTCCTAACCTTCAGCTCCATCCAATCCCTCCCACCTATCTCTTAACACCATCCGTATTGGATTTCTATTTGCCATATACTGAATGTTTCACAAAAGTTCTGAACCTTTCTATTCTCATAATTTCTACAGATTGTAAATTAAAAATAAACATTTTTGCTTAAAGTATTATTATATTATTGATCGATTGACTATGACTTTTCAGATCACCCAGTAGTGCTATCTGCAGAGTTAGCTCCAGGTAAATGTTGCAATTCTTCAGCCATTCCAGGACCTGTGACCAAAAACAAGCCACCAAAAAACAAGCTGCCAAACATACCCTCGTAAAACTGACTATCCTATCGATCCTTGACTTTGGCGATGCCATTTACAAAATAGCCTCCAACACTCTACTCAGCAAATTGGATGCAGTCTATCACAGTGCCATCCGTTTGTCACCAAAGCCCCATATACTACCCACCACTGCGACCTGTATGCTCTCGTTGGCTGGCCCTCGCTTCATATTCGTCGCCAAACCTACTGGGTCCAAGTCATCTATAAGTCTTTGGTAGGTAAAGCCCCACCTTACCTCAGCTCACTGGTCACCATAGCAGCACCCACCCGTAGCACGCGCTCCAGCAGGTGTATTTCACTGGTCACCCCCAAAGCCAATTACTCCTTTGGCCGCCTTTCCTTCCAGTTCTCTTTAGCCAATGACTGGAACAAACTGCAAAAATCACTGAAGCTGGAGACTTATATCTCCCTCACTAACTTTAAGCATCAGCTGTCAGAGTAGCGTACAGATCATTACACCTGTACATAGCCCATCTGTAAATAGCCCACCCAACTACCTCATCCTCATATTGCTTTTTGTTTTTTTTGCTCCTTTGCACCCCAGTATCTCTACTTGCACATTCATCTTCTGCACATCTATCACTCCAGTGTTTAATTGCTAAATTCTAATTATTTTGCCACTATGGCCTATTTATTGCCTTAACTCCCTAATCTTACCTAATTTGCACTCACTGTATATATACTTTTCTATTGTGTTATTGACTGTACGTTTGTTTATTCCATGTGTAACTCTGTGTTGTTGTTTGTGTCGCACTGCTTTGCTTTATCTTGGCCAGGTCACAGTTGTAAATGAGAAATTGTGCTCAACTGGCCTATCTGGTTAAATAAAGGTGAAATAAAATAATAAAAAATAAACATATGGAGAGTACCAAAACAAATGATGTAATGATTCTGTCTCTTCACAGCAAAATCTGCAGAGCTGGGAAGGTTGTATCCCCCATATATATAACATATTGGTTGTAAGAATTTTGTATAATAATTTAAATTGAAAAATTTAAATCTGGCGTTGTTTCTAATCTGGCGTTGTTTTTCCTATTAGTTCATAAATCATGTGCCATGGAATCGGTACGTCAAACATCTCTTCCCAACTATTTTGCAAAGCTGTCAATGGCACAGCTGTCAATTTATTGGTCCTTAAATGAAACTGGTATACTTTTTTATTCATCACAATTTTCTTTAACCAATTGTGGTCTTTAATGTTCCCTACCTTTTCCCACTTCCACTTTCCTCTTCCATTTTTGCGGTAATGCTGCAATAGTTGGTTGCAATTTTAGGTAGACATTTCCATATATTTCTGTTAGCTGCATGCGTGACATAACTCCACCAGTCCTATTTATGATATAATTTACAAAGATTATACTTTTTTTTTTCTTTTTCAAAAAATAGTTTTTAAAAATCTATTAGTATATTTGAGTTTAACCACAATATTTGTTGTATTATTTGTTATGTTTTTTTTCTGGTTGTCACGCCCTGACCATTGAGAGCCTTTTTATTCTCTCTATTGGTTGGGTCGGGGTGTGACTAGGGTGGGTGATCTAGGTTGTTTTATTTCTATGTTGGCCTGGTATGGTTCCCAATCAGGGGAAGCTGTTTATCGTTGTCTCTGATTGGGGATCATATTTAGGCAGCCATTTACCCACTGTGTTTTGTGGGATCTTGTTTTGAATTAGTGCATGTGGCACCTCTGATGTCACGGTTCGTTGTTTGTTTCCTTTTTTTGCTTGGAAGTTTCGCATAAATAAATATGTGGAACTTTAATCACGCTGCGCCTTGGTCCGTCTCTCCACACAACTGTGACACTGGTGGATTAAATTGAAATTGCAACCAACATTCTATGGCTTGTTATAAGAATAGCGATATTTGAGAGATTATTTCCTTTTCAAATAACTGAAAGTGCGAGGTTGTAATCTGAATAAAGGGGAAAAGGTCATTCTTGAACATGGGGTGAGACATTCTTATTAATTAGCAAAATAACCAGTTTGGATTTAAGTATAACTTTTGTATGGCTAAAATGAGAGGTCTAACGCTTAAATATTGAATAATTTCTGCCCTCCGAATTCATATTCATTATATAAATAGGCCTGTTTAATTTTGTCTGTCTTGCCGTTCCAAATTAAATTGAATCTTTTTTCTCATATAATTTAAATAACTGTTTGCTAGGTTAGGCAAGACCAAAAGCAAATATGTAAACTGCGATATGACTAAAGAGTTAATCAGGGTAATTTTTCCACAAATAGATAACTATTTTCCTTTCCATGGTTGCAAGATCTTATCTATTTTTGATAACTTTCTATAAAAATGTATTGAGTGAGATCATTTATTTATTTCGGGATATGTATCCGAGTATGTCGTGTCGCCGTGTCTTTGTGAGACGCAGAGTAGGTGAACGGATGATCTCTGCATGTGTGGTTCCCACCATGAAGCATGGAGGAGGAGGTGTGATGGTGCTTTGCTGATGACACTGTCTGTGATTTTTTTTTAAATTCAAGGCACTCTTAATCAGCATGGCTACCACAGCATTCTGCAGCAATACGCCATCCCATCTGGTTTGCACTTAGTGGGACTATCATTTGTTTTTCAACAAGACAATGACCCAAAACACACCTACAGGCTGTGTAAGGGCTATTTGACCCCTCCATCCCCGGTCAACCTCTCTTCTAAAAATGATCCTCTGGCAGGCAGTTCAGGACCAAAACCTCCCGCTACTTGAACAGTTTCTTTCCCCGGGCTGTGGCCCTCACCAACTGGCCGATAGAGAGTAAAGGACTATGCACTCTCAGCTGCACAACAATTAAGCCATCTCTGAACTGTACACAAAATAACTGCATTATACTATACATTTAGCACTCTGTTCATCTCTCTGCATTTAGATATATTCATACTGATTCTGTACATTTGTACATCCATTGTAGATCAACTGTATACCTACTGTTTGTATATTTGTATATCCCCTGCCCATTCTCTATAGCTCTATGCTCACTCTACCAAGTTGTATATAATGTATGTAAACTTTGTTTAAACTCTGCTGTCTGTGTTCTGTCTCTAAACTTTGTCTATCACTACCAGCACCATATCACCAAGTAAAATTCTGAGTACGTATAAATGTGCTTGGTGAATAAAAGTAATTCTGATTATGTGATAAATTGTCACACCTGTCCATAAGAGTTGACAAGGCAGCACACACATCTGGGACAAGGCTACAGATTATGAAAGGGTGAGAAAGAGAAGCTTTGTATGTAAACAAAATCTCACCGAACCTCTCCAAATATCTCCATTAACCACCCTACAAAGATATGCATTTACATTCAACTTGAATCCAGCCACAAAGTCACAATTATGGCTAAACCTAACCATTTCTACAATTTATCTTATTCAATTTTGAAACCTAACCCTAACTTAAACCCTAACCTTAACCACACTGCTAACATTAAGCTTAACCTGAACATTAAATTAAGACCAAAAATGGCATGTCATGGCAAAAATATGTAGAATTGCAGGAAATTAGCTTTGACACTTAAAATGTGTCTCTCCACTGTTAAGGGGGGGTCCACTGAAATGTTTTTTTCCCACGAGACAAATCCCGCTTATGACCAGGACTGAGAAGCAGTATATAAATGAGTCCTTTGTCCTATTATGGAGTGGTGCTGTGAATTTATGATCCCTTGACAAGCAATGAGTGATTATGTCTCTCTGGCCTCCTCTGTTAGGCCTCCCTACTACACCCTGCCGTTTGTGATCTCTGTTCATCCTGATCATGAAGCCATGACAATATTTATGACCTACTACTCCCCATCAGGGTTATTATGGCCCCATTGGAAACTGACAATTGAGTGTTTTCTCCATTGCCACATAGCAGTTGCAGTATCATTATCATCAGCCACCATGAGTTGGCCCATATAAAGGGAATTACTTCAGGAGGGTATTCCCTAAACAGTCCTCATTTTACAAATTTGCTCAAGTCTAATACCAAAACACATGGACTTCTATATGCAGAGATCTACTGTTGCTCAATGATTATATGGCAGCAACATATCTTGAAAGAGGCTTAATGACTAATTAGGCCCTCTGATGGTCCACAGATATGTGTTTTTCAAGTATAAAATGTCCTTAATCCAACATCTTTGTCCTCTAAAACAACGTGTGTTGATTCAGTGCAGCCTGCTTCTGTATCTATTTCAGTACAATTTAACAATGGTCATTAATACGTGACATGTATCAGCCTGTTTTTGTGTTTCGTCTCATGCCAGCATCATGGACACAACACACAGCACCTTCAATTTGGCACCAGAATAAAGAGCTGTTTTTGTCTGAGTGATTCTGCTTTATCAAACCAGAAACATGCCGTCCCCATTTCAAATCAGAGAAATCTGATTTATGTTGAATTGATTGTTCAGTAGCCATCACCTTTAGCTTTATTATAGGGACGAAAACAAACAAACAGCTGTAGCTTCAGTAGACGGGTGTAATTGAGGAGCTTGTGAACCATAACAAATGTACCACTATGCTAATATTTTCTTTGTTCTCTAAAAATCAACATCACAATTAACACACGTGTAAAAATGATGGGCAACACATCTTAAGACAGGGTAACAGAGCCACCTTCTGGCCAGACAAAGTGCTACAGGTACACAACCTGAACAAAGTCTCTTATGACCTCCAGCAGGTGGGGTGGGTGAACATTTTGGTTCTCTGCATTTTAGGGGTGAAAAGTTAGGAACAAATATTTATTTAATCATGTAACCAGCTCCCAAAATGGATCTCATTCACTTTGAAGAAGCACTTGGATTGGAAGAGGATGAACAACTCAAATGACTTATGCAGGCATGCACTGTATGTGGGCATACAACTACAGAGCCAAACATACTGTTTTAATCTGTAAATAATGTTGAAAAAAATGTACAGATTGAAAATAGGCACATCAATAATAAGACACACAGTAACATAGTTATCTAGACACAACAGAAATAATATCCATTAAACTGTTTGCTTTCCAATTCACTGGACATGATCCTGGTCATGCCTGTGAAAACACCCACTAACCAGCCCCCTTCTCTCTCTGCCTCTCGACTCAGTCAATGAGTAACTTTCCATGAGTTCAACACTGTGCTTTTAGCGTCTACATATCCAGCCATTAATCTATATGAAATCATCATGTCTGCCTCAGTGCACCAACATCTTAACCCCGGGGCGATCTCTTGTCTACAGGTTGCTGCTTGTTCACAACTTCAGCGACACCAGCTCAGATCTGGTTAGACGAGCTCTGTCAGGTTACAAATAAAGAAAGCAAAACAGTCCTCAGATTTCAGTGAACATGTGAATCGTTTTAGCTCTATGGTGTAATATATGTTAGGCTACTGTTATGTTACCACTGTTTCAGATAATCCCCTTCTCTAATCAGTCTTTCAATTTGGTATATTTTATTTTTTAAACGGGTCAGTCTATTTGGCTAATGCTACAGTTGTGTGACTGACTACTGACTAGAGTGTCTGATAAGATGACAAATAGACTACAGGCTTGCGTAATTTCAACCTTTAGACTCTTGTCTTCTTGCCTTGTTTGAAACAACTGGGAACTTGGAATTGGGAAATGTCTGACTTCACGATTTCAGTGCGTTCAAAACAACTGGGAAGTCGGGAAAAAATGATCTCCAACTGGGTAAAAACGATTTGAATGGTCATCCAACTCGGAATTCTAACTCGGGAAATCATTCCTCTTTCTAGAGCTCCGACATTTTCCGACAGCAAGGTCACTGACATCATGATTTGACCTCGTATTTTTCCGACTTCCCAGTTGTTTTGAACGCAGCATAAGTCTCCTGTCATTGACTCCATTCGTCACAAAAAGTCCCTGTTGTAGCATCCAGGTGAGCACAACCTGTACCAGTGTATTCCAGGGTGGGGATCTCTTTACTTTTGAGACAGACCCCAACAGAAAAAGGCCTGGCTAGTCAGATTACCACACAGAGAAGGCAGACAATAACATCTTGTTTCTAATGAAATACAGTTGGGTTTTATTCACTTTCAGATGGAATCACCTCAGGAATGTATCTGTTGTACAAACCAAATAGGCTACCATTAGAGATGATATTGTAATGATCTATTTAGATCATGTTTAAAACGAATGTTCAGGACATAGGATCAAGCTCTCTGCGAAATACAGAGCAAAGTGATAAACGTGTTCTAATCACCACACAACAAAATAACATCAGAACACAAGCAAATAACTGTCCAAGCAGGTCGCTACAATATTATTAATTGGGTGCATTTGTAAATTCTACTACGATTTCAGAGCACTCTAGTCTGTGTGCCAGAGTGCAGATTAACTGAGGAATTTGCAAACGCGTAACAGCCGTTGAATATGACCTGCATCAGTAAATGTAAAAAAAACAAAAACATTATTTAATTGTTGCCAAAAGCACAGTTACATTCTGAACACACTGCTGCATTGCATGACTGAGCGTTGCAAAATAAATGTACACATACATGTTATTCAATAATTTCATCCCAACTGCTCGCGCGGGTTAACGAGGCTGTGTAGCCAGACGCTAAAATATAACTATTTTTGAAGCTTAATGCACTGCAAGTCCCGCCGCTCCCATCTCCTCATTGGTTTTTAGAAGCATATACCCACATGGTTGATTGAACACAAAGCTTTTACTATCTCATCCTGGAATATACAAGGTCGGAGGTCATCTGTCTTTGGCCTAAACAGCAGGAACCCAGACTTCCTCACATAAATTGGAAATACAGTCATCCTACAAGAAACATGGTACAGAGGAGACAGACCCACTGGTTGCCCTCTAGGTTACAGAGAGCTAGTAGTCCCATCCACCATACTACCAGGTGTGAAAAAAGGGAAGAGACTCTGGGCGTATGCTAATTTGATATAGAGCAGACCTAACCCTATCTATTAAATTAGTCAAAACAGGAACATTTTACATCAGAGAAAAATGTCCTCATGTGCGCTACATATATCTCCCCCCAATAGGATCCACATACTTTAATGATGACAGCTTCTCCATCCAAGGCCCAGGGACATGTACTCGTCTGTGGCAACCTAAATGCCAGAACTGGACAAAAAACCTGATGCTCTCAGCAAACAGGGGGACAAACACCTACCTGGAGGTGACAGCATTCTGTCCCAAATATGCCCCCCAAGACACAACCAACAAAAACGTGTCACAACTCCTGCAGCTCAGTCACATGCTGGGTCTGTACATAGCCAATGGTAGGCTTCGAGAGGACTTACAGTAGGTACACCTATAGCTCATCCTTTGGCAGCACTACTGTAGATTACTTTATCACTGACCTCAACCCAGAGTCTCTCAGTGTTCACAGTCAGCCCACTGACACTCCTATCAGATCACAGCAAAATCACAGTCTACTTGAACAGAGCAATACTCAATCATGAGGCATCAAAGCCAAAGGAAATGCATAATGTTAAGAAATGCTATAGATGGAAGGAAAGTAGTGTAGAAACCTATGAAAAAACAATTAGGCAACAACAAATTCTGTCCTTTTTATACAACTTCCTGGACAAAATGTTTCACTAATAGTGAAGGTGGAAACTTGGCAGTAGAAAACCTAAACAGTATAAACAGAAAACAGGTTTTTAGACATTTTTACAAAACTGAAATACCTTATTTTCCAAATGCACTGTATTTGACCTCTCAGCTTTCCAATCAAATCAAAACATTTCAAGCAGACAACCTAAGAAAATTAACAACTATGACAAATGTGTTTGATGAAGAATGCAAAGATCAAAGAAAGAAACTGAGAAACCTATAGAACCAAAAATATAGAGACCCAGAATACCAATACAGACATAAATATAAGGTACAGCGTATCAGAAATCAGATCAATGTAACTGAAGAATCCATAGAATCTAACCACTTCTGGGAAAATTGGAACACACTAAACTAACAACAACACAAAGAGTTGTGTATGGAAATGTATGGATATACCACTTCTCCAATTTTTTGGGCTCTATAACAAAGAACAAACAGCAAAAATATATACAGTACCAGTCAAAAGTTTGGACACACCTACTCATTCAAGGGTTTTTCTTTATTTTTACTATTTTCTACATTGTAGAATGTGAAGACATCCAAACTATGAAATAACACATATGGAATCATGTAGTAACCAAAAAAGTGTTAAACAAATCAAAATATATTTTAGATGTTAGATTCTTCAAAGTAGCCACCCTTTGCCTTGATGACAGCTTTGCACACTCTTGGCATTCTTTCAACCAGCTTCATGAGGTATAGACCTGGAATGCATTTCAATGAAAAGGTGTGCCTTGTTTAAAGTTAGTTTGTGGAATTTCTTTCCTTCTTAACTTCTTTATGACAGGGGGCAGCATTTTCACTTTTGGATGAATTGCGTGCCCATAGTGAACTGCCTTCTACTCTGTCCCAGATGCTAATATATGCATAGTATTATTACTATTTGATATAAAACACTCTGAAGTTTCTAAAACTGTTTGAATGATGTCTGTGAGTATAACAGAACTCATATGGCAGGCAAAAACCTGAGAAAAAATCCAAACAGGAAGTGAGAATTCTGAGACTGGTCAATGTTCAACTCATCGCCGATTCAATTCCCTGTAAGATATGGATCTGTTTGCACTTCTTATGCCTTCCACTAGATGTCAACAGTCTGTAGAACGTGGAATGAAGCTTATGCTGTGTTGTGGGGCCGGATGGGAGGGGAATGAGTCAGTGGTCTGTCAGATTGCCAGTTCCTGGTCACGCGCTTTCCTCATGATATCGCCTTGCGTTCCATAACTTCTACAGACATGAAGGAATGCTCCGGTTGGAACGTTATTGGATATATATGATAACAACATCCTGAAGATTGATTCTCTTCTTAGTTTGACCAGTTTATTCGACCACAGTTATATAACTTTTTGAAGTTTTCGTCCGAGTTCACCTGCATTTGCACGAGCGTTTGGACATGTGCACTAAACATGCTAGCAAAAGTAGCTACTTAGACATAAGTAATGGACATTATCGAACAAAACAACGATTTATTGTGGAACTAGGATTCCTGAGAGTGCATTCTGATGAATATGATCAAAGGTAAGGGAATATTTATGATGTAATTTCGTATTTCTGTTGACTCCAACATGGCGGAGAATTGTTATGTTTGAGCGCCGTCTCAGATTATTGCATGGTGTGCTTTTTACGTATATTTTTTTTTTTATCTGACACAGCGGTTGCATTAAGAAGAAGTGTATCTTTAATTATATGTAAAACATGTATCTTTCATCAAAGTTTATGATGAATATTTCTGTTATTTGACGTGGCTCTCTGCAATTTCTCCGGATATTTTGGAGGCATTTCTGAACATGGCGCCAATGTAAACCGAGATTTGTGGATATAAATATGCACATTATCGAACAAAACATAAATGTATTGTGTAACATGATGTCCTAGGAGTGTCACCTGATGAAGCTCATCAAAGGTTAGTGATTAATTTTATCTCTATTTCTGCTTTTTGTGACTACTATCTTTTGCTGGGAAAATGGCTGTGTTTTTTTGTGGCTATGTACTGAGCTAACATAATCGTTTGGTGTGCTTTTACTGTAAATCCTTTTTGAAATAAGACATGTTGGATGGATTCACAACATGTGTAGCTTTAATTTGGTGTCTTTCATGTGTTATTTCATAAAAGATAGATTTTTATAGTAATATATTTGAATTTGGCGCGCTACATTTTTTCTGGCTTTTGGCCAAGTGGGATGCTACCGTCCCACATATCGCAGAGAAGTTAATGCATTTGAGCCAATCAGTTGTGTTGTGACAAGGTAGGGGTGGTATACAGAAGATAGCCCTAATTGGTAAAAGGCCAAGTCCATATTATGGCAAGAACAGCTCAAATAAGCAAAGTGAAATGACAGTCCAGCATTACTTTAAGACATGAAGGTCAGTCAATCCAGAACATTTCTTGAACTTCAAGTGCAATCGCAAAAACCATCAAGCGTTATGAACCTTGCTCTCATGAGAACCACCACAGGAAAGGAAGACCCAGAGTTACCTCTGCTGCACAGGATAAGTTCATTAGAGTTACCAGCCTCAGAAATTGCAGCCCAAATAAATGCTTCAGAGTTCAAGAAAGAGACACATCTCAACATCAACTGTTCAGAGGAGACTGCATTAATCAGGTCTTCATGGTCGAATTGCTGTAAAGAAACCACTTCTAAAGGACACCAATAATAAGAAGAGACTTGCTTGGGTCAAGAAACACGAGCAATGGACATCAGACCGGTGGAAATTTGTCCTTTGGTCTGATGAGTCCAGATTTGATTATTTTGGTTCCAACCGCCGTGTCTTTGTGAGAATTAGAGTAGGTGAACGGATGATCTTCGCATGTATAGTTCCCACCGTGAAGCATGGAGGAGGAGTTGTGTTGGTGCTTTGCTGGTGACACTGTCTGTGATTTATTTAGAATTCAAGGAACACTTACACAGCATGGCGACCACAGCATTCTGCAGCGATAACCTTTCTGGTTTGCACTTAGTGGGACTATCATTTGTTTTTCAACATCTCCAGGCTGTGTAAGAGCTATTTGACCAAGAAGGAGATTGATGGACTGCTGCATCAGATGACCTGTCCTCCACAATCACCTGACCTCAACCCAATTGAGATGGTTTGGGTATGAGTTGGACTGTGGAGTGAAGGAAAAGCAGCCAACAAGTGCTCAGCATATGTGGGAACTACTTTAAGACTGTTGTAAAAGCATTCCAGGTGAAGCTGGTTGAGAGAATTACAAGAGTGTGCAAAGCTGTCATCAAGGCAAAGGGTGGCTACTTTGAAGAATCTCAAAAATATAATATATTTTGATTTGTTTAACACTTTTTTGGTTACTACATGATTCCATGTGCCATTTCATAGTTTTGATGTCTTCACTGTTATTCTACAATGTAGAAAATAGTGACAATTTCAAAAAAAAACTTGAATGAGTGGGTAATTCTATCCAAGATGGCGTAGCAGTCAGACGTCTTTGTCCTTCGTCTTGTCGTGTCCCTTGTATATATATTTTTATATATTTTTCTTCGCATATCTTTTTTATATTTCTCTAAACCTCAACTTCAAAATACTCTCCTGCAACCCGCCTCACCTAATGTGTTGTGGATAGTTTTTTTTTTAAGTATTTATTTTGACCTCGGATCCGGAATCCCCCAACAGAAGCTAGCCAGCTCACTAGCTACTAGCTAGTAGTCAGCTAACCACTGCCAGCGGTCATCAGCTAAACCTTTAGCTCGGAAAGCTCTCGCCAGTTTGTACAACGCAACTCAACCAGAGCATAGCGGACCTATTATCTCTCCATATCCCCGGATTCCTACCGCAAGCTCTGAACCTTTCACCTGGATCATCGCAGCTAGCTAGCTGCAATCCGAGTGACTACTCCTGGCTAACGTCTGTCCTGAAGCAAGCACCAATTAGCCTGGAGCTAGCCCATGCTAGGCCCATTCTCGCAGCTAGCTGAAGAGGCCCATCAGCCACTCCTGGGCTAAAATACCCGGATCCCTTCTACTGCCAGTACGAGGCATGGAACCCCGCCGATCCTTCACGGCTGGACTACCGACGTCACCTGCTCGAGGGGGTACTCAACTGGCCCCTACATCGCGACGTCCCCTGAATGCCCATCTGCTAGCCTGCTAACCGTGGCCCGCTTGCTGCTATCCGCGGCCCGCTAGCTGTCTAGAGCATATTGGACTGTTAGCTGAATAGATCCATCAGCCAATTTCTTGGGCCACTATACCTATTTTGCCAATTGGACTCGGACCCCTCTGCTACTCGGAACCCTACTAATCCATCACGACTGGTCTATCGACGTCACCGCACGCAGAGGCTAAAACAGACTTTCCTCCGCCGCAACATCCCTCTAAGGCCTTTCTGCTAGCTTGCTAGCCCCGGCTTGATAGCTGTCTGAATCGTCGTGTCTCCAGCCCAACCGCGCACTGGATCACTATGATCACTCGGCTATGCATGCCTCTCCCTAATATCAATATGCCTTGTCCATTACTGTCCTGGTTAGTGATTATTGTCTTATTTCACTGTAGAGCCTCTAGCCCTGCTCAATATGCCTTAACCTGTTTGGGCTGCAGGGGCAGTATTGAGTAGCCTGGATAAAAGGTGCCCATTTCAAACGGCCTCATACTCAATTCTTGCTCGTACAATATGCATATTATTATTACTATTGGATAGAAAACACTCTCTAGTTTCTAAAACCGTTTGAATTATATCTGTGAGTAAAACAGAACTCATTTTGCAGCAAACTTCCTGACAGGAAGTGGAAAATCTGAAATCGATGCTCTGTTCTAGGGCCTGCCTATAAATGTGCTTGATATGTATTAGTATACATGCACTTCATACGCCTTCCACTAGATGTCAACAGGCAGTGAGAGAAGAAATGGAGTGTATAACATGATTTGAGGTCGAATAAAAGCTCTTGGCATGACGTGACACCAATTTCCTGTTTTCTGGAACGCGCGAGAAGGGACCTGGTATTGCCTTCTGAAAAGCTGTCGTTATAGACGACTAATATCTCCGGCTTTGATTTTATTTGATAAATGTGAAAATATCATCGTAAAGTATGTTTTTTCAATATAGTTTTATTCGATTATTTAATTTTTTCGGGACGTTAGGCGTGTTGCTTTGTCTGCGTTTGTTCACGAAGGAGAGCTTCACGCCACTTTGCTAGCTTTCCGTGCTAATTGACTGGAGAAGAGGACATTCTAAAACCAAACAACGATTGTTCCCGACAAAGGCCCCCTTGTACAACATTCTGATGGAAGATCATCAAAAGTAGGACCCATTTTATGATGCTATTTCATATATCTGTCGAACATGTGTACTATTAGTTTGCGCCCAGATTTTGGGCACTCTCTCGCTATAACTAAGCTGGATGTCGTAATGAAGTTATTTTTAGAATTCTAACACTGCGATTGCATTAAGAACTAGTGTATCTATTATTTCTTATACAACATGTATTTTTTAGTAAAGTTTATGAATAGTTATTTGGTCAGAATAGTTGAGTGTCATAAAAATATCCGGACATTCTGGGAAAAAGATGCTACGTTAGCACAATGTATAACCACTGATTTCAGCTCTAAATATGCACATTTTCGAACAAAACATAAGTGTATGTATAACCTGATGTTATAGGACTGTCATCTGATGAAGCTTATCAAGGTTAGTCAAAAATTATATATCTTCTGCTGGTTTGTTACGATCGCTAACTTTTGCTGCTGGTAAATGGCCTGTGTTTCTGGCTGTTGTGGTAAGCTAATATAATGCTATATTGTGTTTTCGCTGTAAAACACTTAAGAAATCGGAAATATTGGCTGAATTCACAAGATGCTTGTCTTTCATTTGCTGTACACCATGTATTTTTCAGAAATGTTTTATGATGAGTATTTAGGTATTTCACGTTGGTGTCTGTAATTACTCTGGCTGCTTCGGTGCTATTTGTGACGGTAGCTGTGATGGTAGCTGCAATGTAAAACTGATTTATACCTCAAATATGCACATTTTTCAAACAAAACAGATTTATTGTATAACATGTTATAAGACTGTCATCTGATGAAGTTGTTTCTTGGTTGGTTCTTGGTTAGTTAGGTTGGTTTTGTGCATGCTACCTGTGCTGTGAAAAATGTCTGTCCTTTTTTGTATTTGGTGGTGAGCTAACATAAATATACGTGGTGTTTTCGCTGTAAAACATTTTAAAAATCGGACATGTTGGCTGGATTCACAAGATGTTTATCTTTCATTTGCTGTATTGGACTTGTTAACATGCCTCCTCCCTAAGCCTCCTCCCTAAGTTTGTTTTATTCACTGCTTTAGCACACTCTGCCAACCCGGATGTCCTAGCCATGTCTGAATCCTGGCTTAGGAAGACCACTAAAACCCCTGAAATTTCCATCCCTAACTATAACATTTTCCAACAAGATAGAACTGCCAAAGGCGGCGGAGTTGCAATCTACTGCAGAGATAGCCTGCAGAGTTCTGTCTTACTATCCAGGTCTGTACCCAAACAATTTGAGCTTCTACTTTTAAAAATCCACATATTCAGAAACAAGTCTCTCACTATAGACCACCCTCTGCCCCCAGCTGTGCCCTGGACACCATATGTGAATTGATTGCCCCCCATCTATCTTCAGAACTCGTGCTGCTAGGTGACCTAAACTGGGACATGCTTAACACCCCGGTCATCCTACAATCTAAGCTTGATGCCCTCAATCTCACACAAATGATCAATGAACCCACCAGGTACAACCCCAAATCCGTAAACACGGGCACCCTCATAAATATCATCCTAACCAACTTGCCCTCCAAAATAAGCCTCTGCTGTTTTCAACCAAGTTCTCAGCAATCATAGCCTGCATCCGTAATGGGTCTGTGGTCAAACGACCACCCCTCATCACTGTCAAACGCTCCCTAAAACACTTCAGCGAGCAGGCCTTTCTAATCGACCTGGCCCGGGTATCCTGGAAGGATATTGACCTTATCCTGTCTGTAGAGGATGCCTGAATATTCTTTATAAGTACCTTCCTCATCTTAAATAAGCATGCCCCATTCAAAAAAAAATTGAACCAGGAACAGATATAGCCCTTGGTTCTCTCCAGACCTGACTGCTCTTGACCAGCACAAATACATCCTGTGGCGTTCTGCATTAGCATCGAATAGCCCCCTTGATATGCAACTTTTCAGGGAAGTTAGGAACCAGTATACACAGGCAGTTAGGAAAGCTAAGGCTATCTTTTTCAAACAAAAATTTCATCCTGAAGCAAAAACTCAAAAAAGTTCTGGGACACTGTAAAGTCTATAGAGAACAAGAGCACCTCCTCCCAGCTGCCCACTGCACTGAGGCTAGGAAACACTGTCACCACCGATAAATCCACAATAATTGAACATTTAAATAAGCATTTTTCTACGGCTGGCCGTGCTTTCCACCTGGCTACTCCTACCCCGGTCAACAGCCCTGCGCTCCCCACAGCAACTCGCCCAAACCTCCCCCACCCAAATCCAGATAGCTGATGTTCTGAAAGAGCTGCAAAATCTGGACCCCTACAAATCAGCCGGGCTAGACAATCTGGACCCTCTCTTTCTAAAATTATCTGCCGAAATGGTTGCAACCCCTATTACTATCCTGTTCAACCTCTCTTTCGTATCATCTGAGATTCCCAAAGATTGGAATGCTGCCGCGGTCATCCCCCTCTTCAAAGGGGGAGAACTCTAGACCCAAACTGCTACAGACCTATATCTATCCTACCCTGCCTTTCTAAGGTCTTCGAAAGCCAAGTTAACAAACAGATTACCGACCATTTTGAATCCCACCGTACCTTCTCTGCTATGCAACCTGGTTTCCGAGCTGGTCATGGCTGCACCTCAGCCACGCTCAAGGTTCTAAATGATATCATTACCATCACCGATAAGAGACAATACTGTGCTGCCGTATTCATCGACCTGGCCAAGGCTTTCGACTCTGTCAATCACCACATTCTTATCGGCAGACTCAACAGCCTTGGTTTCTCAAATGATTGCCTCTTCTGGTTCACCAACTACTTCTCTGATAGAGTTTAGTGTGTCAAATTGGGGGGGCCTGTTGTCCGGACCTCTGGCAGTCTCTATGGGGGTGCCACAGGGTTCAATTCTCGGGCCGACTCTCTTCTCTGTATACATCAATGATGTTGCTCTTGCTGCTGGGGATTCTCTGATCCACCTCTACGCAGACGACACCATTCTGTATACCTCTGGCTCTTCTTTGGACACTGTGTTAACTAACCTCCAGACGAGCTTCAATGCCATACAACTCTCCTTCCGTGGCCTCCAACTGCTCTTAAATGCTAGTAAAACTAAATGCATGCTCTTCAACCGATCGCTGCCCGCACCAGCCTGCCCATCCAGCATCACGGTTCTGACTTAGAATATGTGGACACCTACAAATATCTAGGTGTCTGGTTAGACTGTAAACTTTCCTTCCAGACTCTCAATAAGCATATCCAATCCAAAATGAAATCTAGAATCGGCTTCCTATTTCGCAACAAAGCATCCTTCACTTATGCTGCCAAACATACCCTCGTAAAACTGACCATCCTACTGATCCTTCGACTTCGGCGATGTCATTTACAAAATAGCCTCCAACACTCTACTCAACAAATTGGATGCAGTCTATCACAGTGCCATCCGTTTTGTCACCAAAGCCCCATATACTACCCACCACTGCGACCTGTACGCTCTCGTTGGCTGGCACTCGCGTAATACTCATCTCCAAACCCACTGGCTCCAGGTCATCTACAAGTCTCTGCTAGTTAAAGCCCCACCTTATCTCAGCTCACTGGTCTCCATAGCAGCACCCACCCGTAGCACGCGCTCCAGCAGGTATATCTCACTGGTCACCACCAAAGCCAATTCTTCCTTTGGCCACCTTTCCTTCCAGTTCTCTGCTGCCAATGACTGGAATTAACTGCAAAAATCACTAAGGCTGGAGACTCATATCTTCCTCTCTAGCTTTAATCACCAGCTGTCAGAGCAGCTCACATATCTCTGCACCTGTACATAGCCCATCTGTAAATAGCTCATCCAACTACCTCATCCCCATACTGTATTTATTTATTTATCTTACTCCTTTTCACCCCAGTATCTCTACTTGCACATTCATCTTCTGCACATCTACCATTCCAGTGTTTAATTGCTATATTGTAATTACTTCGCCACCATGGCCTATTTATTGCCTTACCCTACCTCATTTGCACACACTGTATATAGACTATGTTTGTTTATTCCATGTATAACTATGTGTTGTTGTATGTGTCTAACTGCTTTGCTTTATCTTGGCCAGGTCGCAGTTGTAAATGAGAACTTGTTCTCAACTAACCTACCTGGTTAAATAAAGGTGAAATAATTAAAAAAAATAATGTCCAAACATGTGACTGGTACTGTACATGATCAAATGCAAATCTTAGAATAAACTATTAAAGACTTACAGAAACCACTGGATTCTCCAACCCCGAAAGGCCTGTGGTGTTGATGGTATCCTTAATTAAATGATAAAATATACAGACCACAAATTCCAATTGGCTATATCTAAAATCTTTAACATCATCCTCAGCTCTAACATCTTCCCCAGTATTTGTAACCAATGACTGATCACCCCAATCCACAAACGTGGAGACAAATTTGACCCCAATAACTACCGTGGGATATGCGTCAACAGCAACCTTGGGGAAATTCTCTGCATTATCATTAACAGCAGACTCGTACATTTCCTCTGTGAAAACAATTTTCTTAGCAAATGTCAAATTGACTACCATGTGACAGACCACGTATTCACTCTGCACACCCTAAATGACAAACAAACGAAAACAAAAGCAAAGTTTACTCATGCTTTGTTGATTTAAAAAAGGTGTTTGACTCTACTTGGCATGAGGGTCTGCTCTACAAATTGAATGAAAGCAGTGTTGGGTGGAAAACATACAACATTATAAAATCCAAGTACACAAACAACTGTGCGCTTAAAATTGGCAAAAAACACAAATTTCTTTCCACAGGGCCGTGGGGTAAGACAGGGATGCAGCTTGAGCCCCACCCTCTTCAACACACTGTCACGATCGTGTGGAGGATTGATGGACCAAAACGCAGCTTTAGGAAAATATGCCATCTTCTTTTATTTTTAAAAGATGACGAAAATAAACACGACACACTTTAACAAACTATACAAAACAACAAACGACCGTGAAGCTAAATAACGTTGTGCACATACACACACAGGCTACAAACGTTCTACATAGACAATTACCCACAACCAATGAGAGCCTATGGCTACCCTAAATAAGGCTCCCAATCAGAGACAACCGAAATCAGCTGTCTCTAATTGGGAACTCATTCAGGCAACCATAGACTCTCCTAGACCACTAAACATACATAGACAACACTAGACACATGTACTCCACACAAACCCATATACTATACAACAACCCCTTTACCATAAAAAACACCCAAAACCAACAAAACACAACCATTCCCCATGTCACACCCTGACCTAACTAAAATAATAAAGAAAACAAAGAATACTAAGGCCAGGGCGTGACACACACACACACTGTCACGATCGTGTGGGAGTGAGACGGACCAAAACGCAGCATGTGGAAAATAAGCCATCTTCTTTTATTATTGAAGAAGGCAAAACGAAACAAAACACTTACAAACTAACAAAACAACAAACGACCGTGAAGCTACAAACGTAGTGCACACACACAGGCTACAAACGTTCAACATAGACAATTCCCCACAACAAACTAAAGCCTATGGCTACCTTAAATATGGCTCCCAATCAGAGACAACAGAAACCAGCTGCCTCTAATTGGGAACCCATTCAGGCAACCATAGACTTTCCTAGACAACTACACACAACATAGACACAGCTAGACAACTATACTAAACATAAACCCAACTACTCTAAATAAACCCCCTAAACCTTACAATCACCCTGGACACTACAAAACCCACATAAATACCCATGTCACACCCTGACCTAACTAAAATAATAAAGAAAACAAAGAATACTAAGGCCAGGGCGTGACACACACACACACACACACACACACATATATATACACACACATATATATATATATATATCACCCGGCCTTACCCTATTAGAATCTGAAGTCAAATGTCTACTGATGACCTGGTGCTTCTGCCCCAACCAAGGAGGGCCTACAGCAGCACCTAAATCTTCTGCACAGATTCTGTCAGACCTGGACCCTGACAGTAAATCTCAGTAAGATAAAAAATAATTTTGTTTAAAAAAAGGTTGAGTTGCCACAAATACAATCTAGCTGCCTTAGAGTACACAAAAACTATACATACCTCAGCCAAACATCAGCGCCACAAGTAACTTCCACAAAGCTATGAAAGATATGAGAGACAAGGCAAGAAGGGCCTTTTACGCCATCAAAAGGGACATCAAATTCAACATATTAGGATCTGGCTAAAAATACATGAATCAGTTATAGAACCCATTGCCCTTTATGGTTGTGAGGTCTGGGGTCTTTACACCACCGAATAATTCACAAAATGGGACAAACACCAAATTGAAACTCTGCATACAGAATTCTGCAAAATCTCCTCAGTGTACAACGTAAAACACCAAATAAAGCACGGAGAACAGAATTAGGCTGATACCCGCTCATTACCAAATCCAAAAATGAGCCATTAAATTCTACAACCACCTAAAAGGAAGCAATTCCCAAACCTTCCTTAACAAAGCCATCATCTACAGAGAGATGAACCTGTTGTTCATCTCTGGAGAAGAGTTCTCTAAGCATGCTGGTCCTAGGGCTCTGTTCACAAATACAAACAGGACACACAGAGCCCCAGGACAACAACACAATTAGACACAACCAAATCATGAGAAAACAAAAATACAATTACTTGACACAGTGGAAACAAAAAAACAGAGCAAACTAGAATGTTATTTGGCCCTAAACAGAGAGTACACAGTGGCAGAATACCTGACCACTGTGGCTGACCCAAAATTAAGGAAAGTTTTGACTATGTACAGACTCATTGAGCATAGCCTTGCTATTGAGAGAGGCTGCCATAGGCAGACCTGGCTCTCAAAAGAAGACAGGCTATGAGAGGTTCTTTCTCATTTCTGTCTGGAAGTAGCTAGCAAGCTAGCCAACTTTAGCCAGTTAGCTAGGGTGCTTGACTGCCATTGTGAGGTCAGAACATTCGGATCAACCCTACTCCTTGGCCAGAGTGTCCAGTGTGCGCTCTGAATGCTCCAAGCACGAAATGCTCTGAATTTACAAAAGCCCAGCGCGCCCTCTGAGCGCACTCTGGCACTACAGGGTGAATTTACAAACACACCCTTAGTCAAAAACATTTTGAATCTTAGAATGTCAAAAGATCAATAGAACTTGGTTTCCACAGGAACAATAGCAGACAGAATGTTCAGAAATCATTTGAATCACAACAAAACAATATAGTTCTCCCACCAGAATATTCTTATGTCATAAGGGCCTTCATCCATAGAACATCGTTGCCTCAGGAATGATGCCAAACAGAATGTTCAGAAATCACTTGAATTACAACAAAACCAAACGATCATTCACCATATTCTCTTGAAAGAAAGTGACATGATTCAATTCCCAACCTCAAAAGACCAACTTCTTCCTGTCAGAATAACTGGTGGCCTCTCTCCAGGTGAGACCTAGCTATCTCTTGAACTTAATTGGTAGTTGTTCAAGTGAACGTAGCTTGCTTGGTAACCAAAATGTTGTGCTGTAAATTCAGGGAGAAACTTTCACACTGGGCTCAGACATCAGTTCATCGTCTAGTTTTGATTTACATTTGGTTAAGTTGTCAACTAACGAGAATTCATTGTGAAATCAACAAAAAATGTCACCGTGTAATTGGATTTAGGTTCAAGTTTGGTGAAAAAAAGACAAAATTCCTTTTGGTAAAATGACGTCGAAACAACGTTGATTAAACCAGTTTTTGACCAGTGGGTTGTTGACATTCCATATTCATCTCTGTCTAGTGTGTGACAAGAGACAAATGAGCTCCTCAGCCATGCTGGGCACCACTTCCACGCAGATGCAGGCTCCATACATGTGGCCTCAGCAGCCCAAGGGATCATGGGTCCACAGTCATGCCCAGGTGTACTACCCACAGACATGGGCAGGGAGGACCCAGGGCTACCTATCCCATTCTGCCACCCAGACCCAGCGGGTGTCTGCCCAGTACATGCACAGTGCGCTCTACTGGCTGCCTCAACACCAGCTACATCAAGACCAGCGTGCCACACAGTGGAGGCCTGAGTCAAACAGGATGGCCTACCAGGCTAGGGTCCCCTGGTCCTACAGGCAACACCTCACAGGAGGGCCCATGGATGCTAGGATGTACCCTATCTTCTCCACAGAGCCCCAACAAGCCCCCACTGGCCTCCTCCCTCAGGCCGGAGACAGCGGCACTCACCTGGCCCCTCACCATCAGCTTGGAGGTCCCTTCCAGGCAGGCTCCAACCACCCTCTGTTCGAGTTCCAGAGCTATAGCCTCAGGGCTGCAAGAGTCTCCCAGGCCTCTCTGACCCAGGTCACCGGCCCCAGTCTGTCCCTGCAGGGGTTAGGAGATAGGTCCATGCCTGCAGTCACCTCTCTGGAGGAGGCTATGAAGATTTTCCACTGTGAGTCTGAAGAGGAACCCAGCCAGCAGGCTGAGGCTGGGCTAAGTGTTCTGGTGCCACAGGGTGTGTTGTCCAGCCCCGCTCAAGAGGCTTCAGGCAGGGGTCAGTGTCCCTCCACCCTGGATCACTCCCTGGACCAGGAGGACCTAGATGGCTGTATGCAGCGCCTGCTGAAGTCGCAGGGATCAGAGGGGTCTGTGGGCATAGCCGCAGCAGGGGAGTCTGGCATGGAGTTCTTCTATGAGGTAGACAGCCTGGGCAGCCTGTGTGACCTCCAGCTGTTTGGACAGTGTCTGTCCAGCAGCAACACAGAGGAGGGCAGTGCCAACAACAACATGGATAACTGAAATAACCATATCTTCTATTTTCATGGTCATTCATTATTATTTTTTATTACAAAAGCATTATCATTAAAAATGGATTGTTGAAACATCTTAAGGACTCATGACTGCTTCATTACTGAACTACCAAGTACTCTAGATTATATATTTGAGTGTGAAAATGATCTGCACATTGACACAATCAAAAGATGAAGTAGAGATGAGGGCCATTAAGAGGGAGCAATGAGTCATAGCAGTGTGTGTTATTCTCATGAGAGGCATAAAGAGTCAAATCCATTTAAATGCTCTACTTACTTATTCATCAAACACTACAAGGTTGGCACAGTGCAAATATAGGGAGTGTACTTGAATAACAAGCTACTGTGTAAAGTATGTAGAAAGGGTACAGTGAAGGAACATAATAGAATGCCATGATAAGTGAGGCGGAAGATTGCCGTTACTCAATCTTCCCCAGATTGAGTAACGGAGGTTCCACACCACTGAGGCTTTTGTAGGATCACGCAGCAACAGGTGACACACACAGACACACACAAACCCCCCACACACACAACCCCCCCCCCCCACACACACGCACACACACCAAAGCCTCTGATTACACAGAATTTACCACTAAACCAGGGCAATTACAAGGCTCGCCGGAGCTCAGCTCAGGAGGGCTTCAGACTCGGGTCTAAAGAGGCCTAGCCCTGCAGGCGTCAACATCAAGGATGGAACGTTGGTTTAGGAGAGTGATGAAAGTTTTAAATGGTCTGAGGAATTAGCCAACAGCCTGGAAAGACAGGTATGTTCCCCCCTCCTCACCCTGCTCCAACTCCCACTAACCCACCTGCCTGGCCTGCGATCCCCCCCGAGGGCAGTTCCCATGGATGGTGCCAAGTTGAGAATGCTCTGTAGGGTCTGGGGGAGAGGCAGGCAGGAATGATAAGAGTAAAGCCGGCTGCAGATATTGACATGCCCATTCTGCCTGGCAGTGAAGATGGCCATCATTCTTTCATTCACACATTTACAAGGGCACGTGGGTGGGCACGCACGCACGCACGCACGCACACACACTTGTATTGACACTGTTGTTTTATTAGAGAATATAGCTTATGGACATGTTTAAACATACCAGCTACAGTAAGTAGATAGGAAAGGAAAATACAAATGGCATTCCACAGATAATGTCAACATTATTTTTTACCGGGGGCCATGAATGTGCATATGTAAAGTAGAAAAGCTACACTATTAAGGAAAAAACATGACATGGGTCTATATTTAACATAAAGGAAAAAAGTGATTTATATGAGCTCATGGTTCTATATACAGTATACATATTTACATTTAAGCTTTCCTTCTCTGACAAGATACCAAAGTAATGAAGGGCGGTAACAGGGGCTTTGAGAGGCCCAAATAACCAAAGAATCATAACATCTGGTAATGAATGATCAATCAAAGACTGCCATAAAAATAAGACACAATCAAAATACTATGTACAAAAGAAATCTAATACAACTGCTGGTCTCTTTAGCTCGAGACACCTCTCCCATCACATCCAAGGGGAAGGGAATAGAAGAGATCCCTGACTGTTTTCAATTCCAGGACAGTTCTGTACAATCCAGTCACAGCGTGACTCCCTCCTCTGGACAGTCATTTCCTTCACGCTCCGTCAGTTTCAAGATTACAACCTTTCTCTGGAGACACTTGGCCAACGAGCTTTGCTGACGATCCAGAAGCTTTGGGTAGTCCTCTGCTGCTGGCTGCAGTGTGTCATGGGGGATAGAGTCCTGTGGTACTTCCTCTGGTAGGGGTATGGAGTCCTGTGGTTCTTCTTGTGATACCTCCACCCCCTGGGCCAGCAGCATGCTGGTGATATCTGTGTAGCCTCCCCTCACAGCCAGGTGAAGAGGGGTGAGGCCCTGCTCGTCTGACAGACTGGCACCCTCAGGGCAGTGGACCAGAAGCTCTTTGAAGACCTCACAGTGTCCCCCTTCTGCCGCCAGGTGGCAGGGGGTACGCAGGTTTTGGTTGGTGCAGTAGGGGTCTGCCCCTTCCTCGATCAGCATCTTCACTGTGGGCAAGTGGCCGTGCTGAGCAGCAAGGTGAAGGGCGGTAAGGCCATGGGTGGTCCGGGCCTGGATATCTGCATCATGCTTGACTAAGAGGCGAGAGGTGCTGGTGTGGCCTGTCTCAGCCGCCACATGCAGGGGGGTGTGGAGGCCCGTGGAGGTCACGTGGACGTCTGCCCCCAGCTCTATCAGGATCCTTGCCACCCTGTACTGCCCCCTATGGGAGGCCATGTGCAGCGGGGTGCGCCCATCAGTGGTCTGCCCATCTACGTCCGCCCCGGCCTGCTTCACCAGCAATTTGACGATGCCCAGGTGGCCCTGCCAGGCAGCCAAGTGAAGACCCGTCCAGTCATCTCTGCCCTTCACGTGGACGTCTGCCCCGCGGCTTAGCAGCACCCTGACCACGTTCTCTTGGCCATGCTGGCAGGCGATGTGTGCGGGTGTACGTCCCTGGGCGTCCGTCTCATTGATGGAGGCGCCGCGGTCCAGCAGTAGGCGGGTGATGGCCTCGTCCCCGTTCTGAGCAGCACAGTGCAGGGCTGTGTATTGGTCCTCGTCCCGGGCGTTGGCGTTGGTGCTCCGGCGGCCCAGCAGCAGCTCGGCCAGGCCCTTCAGGTGCTTCTCGGTGGCCAGGTGGAGGGGGGTGGAGCCGTGGGCATTGGCCAGGTTGGTGTTGGCATGGTTGAGGAGCAGGAACTTGACGGCCTCCTCGTTGGCCTGCGTGACGGCGTGGTGGAGCAGGCTGTAGCCGCCCTCCAGTAGGAGGTCCACGTCCTGAGGCTGCAAGATCTTCATCAGCTTGGACATGTCTTTGGTACGGATGGCATCACACAGCTTCCTCCTCTGCACCTCCCCAGAGTCTAAACAACAAGGAGATAGAAGACACAGTATGGAGTCAGGGACAAAACCACAAACAAATTATCCTAAAATTAAAGAGACACTTTGCATGCTCCAGAAGTCATTCAGAACTGTACTACTTATATGTACGATATAACACCATGACAAACGAGAATTCCTGTCATTTGTTAAAGGAAATCATAGACAATGCCAAGGCACAGCCATTCTTACCACAGGTATTCTCTTTCTCAAAGGAGAGGGTAATGGAGTCTTGAGAGGAGAAGGCAGAGTCTACAGAGGAGATTCCTGACAGTCTCTTGCTGGTGTTGTCTTTGCTGGGACAGCAGTCCTCCTTCACATGGTCAAAGCTCCGAGATATCCCAGAGTCTACCTGGCTCAGCAGCTCTGATAGGCTGTAGTCTTTCTCTGGCAACATGGCAGACTTGGGCCTGACTGGCTTCTGCTCTTTATTCTGTTGGAGACACAGCTATGTTAGAAATACAATAACAAAACCCTTGACTCCTTGGCTCTTTGACAACCTTTATGTTGACATGTTGTTAAAACATCTAGTTATGTAGCTATGTATACTATCGTCCAAAAGTTTGGGGTCACTAAGAAATTTCCTTGTTGTTTTGCCCATTAAAATAACATCAACTTGATCAGAAATACACTGTAGACATCGTTAAGCTGCCAGTTGAGGACTTGTGAAGCGTCTGTTTCTCAAACTAGACGATAATGTACTTTTCTCTTGCTCAGTTGTGCACCGGTGGCCTCCCACTCCTCTTTCTATTCTGTTTAAAGCCAGTTTATGCTGTTCTGTGAAGGGAGTAGTACACAGCGTTGTATGAGATCTTCAGTTTCTTGGCAATTTCTCACATGGAATAGCCTTCATTTCTCAGAACAAGAATTACCTGACTAGTTTCAGAAGAAAGGTATTTGTTTCTGGCCATTTTGAGCCTGTAATCGAACCCACAAATGCTGATGCTCCAGATACTCAACTAGTCTAAAGAAGGCCAGTTTTATTGCTTGTTTAATCAGCACAACAGTTTTCAGCTGTGCTAACATAATTGCAAAAGGGTTTTCTAATGATCAATTAGCCTTTTAAAATGATAAACTTGGATTAGCTAACACAACGTGCCATTGGAACACAGGAGTGATGGTTGCTGATAATGGGCCTCTGTATGCCTATGTAGATATTCCATTAAAAATAAGCCATTTTGAGTCACAACAGTCATTTAAAAGCAGGGGAATATAAGTGAATGGTATGTGTGGTTCTACCTGGTCAGTGGTTAGTCCATTGCAGTGGTTATTCTCAGGCATAGGAGTTTGGTTCTTGGACTCCTCTTGGGGTTTAGAACACAGCTCCTCGGCTTCTGATGTGATTTCTGCAGACAGAAGACAACAAAGGTCAGGTTTGATGTACAGAATAGCATCCCATGGTTTAAATTTCACCTTTTCAGAAAACCATATGTACAGTACATCATGACTTTGTGTATGTATTACTACACTTGAATTGTGTTCTTCCTGCTTTCAAGCCTCAAGATAAACATAAACACCCATCCCTTACAGGCATAGGCCCCATTGGGTCTCTACTCACCCTGGAAGCTGGGTCTGGCATCAGGTAAGGGGGCCCAGCAGCGCTGCATGAGGCTCAGGAACCCCGTGCAGGCTTGGGGTCGACTCCGGGGCACAACATTGAGATCGGGACGCATCCCTCTCACCACCTTCACCATGATCTGCAGGATGTTGTTCTCCCCTGGAGGAAATAGAGGACATAAAGATACAATCAACACAATATATAAGACACATTGATACACTCCATTCATTTCTCTACTGTTCATATGATAACTCAGTCCAAAAGGTGTACCAGGCCCCATTATACAAAAGACAAATTAGAGCCTGGATCATATCAATGAATTATGCCCTGATCGTGTGCTGGTGAAAGTATGGAAAAGCAACATAAACAAATGTCTGGGTAGGACCAATTCAAGTATGTACCCCTCATTATTATAATCTTTTTGTATGCTCAGATAAAGAAGGCATATAGATGTTTTGTTAGAGGGGTTGAGTTAAATGAAGACACATTTCAGTTGAAGGCATTCAGTTGTACAACTGACTAGGTATCCCCCTTTTCTTTCTCTCCCACACCAAGCCTGGAAAAACCTCTCAGGCTTTCTTGGTCATGGTATCTTTGTTATTAGGCATTGGGACCAGCCAGCAAGCCAGTCCATGATTCAAAGCAAACAGAGGCAGTGGAGTTAAGCTCAGATCACCCTGGCTTCTTTTGTAGCTTTAATACCATTCAATAGAAGGACGAGGAACATGGCAGGTGGAGAGTGCTTTTCTAGGGCTTCCTTAATGGCGGACACAGGTGCCGGTGCCAAGGATGTCAATGCCCTGATCAAGAGCTTTCAATTCAAAGGATATGCCTGGGGAAAAAACACCTGTCAGCCTGCCTCCCTGGAATTCACCAGGTAAACACTCAACGGCACCGTCAATATGTGCACTGTGACTAAACGTCTGTTACCTTCACTTAGTGAGACGCAGGACAAACTAACATGGGTGGTCATGTCACAAGGAGTCTATGTGCTTAATCACGGTCCAGGAACCAGGCCTTTTGAGTTTAAGAAAGACTAGGAGTGAATCTTATAAGAAAAACCCTAAAGGACTACAACATGTCTCACACCAATCCTCAACCCATCCATACATTTCCTCAACATGTCTCACCTTGGTAAGGTTTCTTCTGTGTGAGAATTCCCCAGATGACTATGGAAAAGCTGTAACAGGAAGGGAACAACAGGTCAGTATCAAGGAATACTAATAAAGGTGATCAATGAGTGAACTCACTATGTGTTGTCCAAGCATAATTTATAACTGATTAATATACATTCATTTCATTTCATAGTGATTAAAACCAATGTTGTGAAAACAAACAATGGAAGGGAGAATTGAAAAAACAAACACCATGACTAAGCATTAAACAGACAACGTTCCACTCCTCTGGCAGACAAGGACAGAGAGAAGTGAAGGTGAAGAGGCTCACCTGTAGACGTCATGCTTAGTGTCTGACACCCTGTTCTTCTCGATGATGCTCTCCGGCGGCAGATAGGCGATAGTGCCACAGAACCCATCACGGCTGATTTCATCAACTCTGGATAGGCCGTTCCACCGGGCCAGACCAAAATCTGATATCTGAAGGGGAGATTGGAGATACAGAATATATCTTATTAAGACAAGAACCTACTTGATCTCTCCCTTTCCCATTTGTTGTCATGGCTATGGCTACCTATGACTAACTTTACCCTTCAAGCTGATGGCTGAGCCCTTATTGTATTCTATGCATCCAGAGCCCTGATGAGGGCAGAGGCAGCCACGTCCTGTCCCAGTCTGAGGGTGCTTCCCAGCCACGTCCTGTCCTAGCCTGTGGGTGCTCTCCTTACCTCTCGTGTCAGGAGTTGAGGCCCTGTTTGACTGTGAGTTACATGTGTGGGCGAGCAGCTGAACACACACTCAGTCAGTGTTGGCAGAGTACTGTACTCAGCCTGTTAAGACAGGCCCAGGCTCCTTGTTTACATCAAGGTATTAAAACAGATGAGGTTCCCACCCATTTCTCCTCCACCTCCATTAGTCATCCAGTGGGAGGTAGGAGAGCAGGTGGGCTGGGAGGGAGACACCTTTCTGCCCGTAGCATGTGTGTGCAGCAGGGCAAAATGAAAGTGAAAAAAATATTTCCTCCCTCTATACATCTCAGCTGAAATTCACACCTGAGCAAATCCTATTAAAGGACATACCACATGAAAGCTCTTGAGTTTGGGCTGTTGTTTTAAAGATAATTTGGGTGAAAGTTTGCTAAATGCACACTATAAGGTCAAATCTAACTTTTCTATTGGACGGTGTATTGATTTTACATATTTATGTCTCAAATGTACAAGCACTGCCCACACAGTGCCCTGTACGAACTCCAACGAACACACCAAGTAACGGTTGTGTCTCACCTTGACATGGTAGTGTGCGTCCAGTAGGATGTTGGCAGGTTTTAGGTCCAGGTGCAGGAGGGGTGGGCTCATGCAGTGCAGGAAGTTCATTCCCACCGCCGTCTCGTGGATGATCCTGAAGCGCAGCTCCCAGGGCAGAGGCTCAGCAGCCAGCAGGGTCTCCAGGGAGCCTGTCTCCATGTACTCCATCACCAGGCCCTGGGGGTCGCCACAGATGCCATACACTGGCAGGATGTAGCGGAACTTAGCCGCCTCCATCTTCTTAGCCTCCTCCAGCAGCTCTGCTCGCTCCCTACAGAGGACATGCTTGTCTGTTATTAACTTACTTAGACTTCATCACATCAAGTGGGCATAAAGCCCTCGTATACCTGTCTGTTTAGACTGAACTACATAACTCATACAGATAACAGTGAATTTAAATGTAGCTGTCTTCATAAATCTGCCCATCCATCTACATCCCTCGATCCACAACAAATTCGTAAAATGCTGTTATTTTATCTTACTTACACAGGTATTCAAAGGCTTGTTAAAATAGCAGCACTTCAAAAACCTTTTACTGTCGACCCAAATTACACGAGGGAATATAAGGAGACAGCAAACTGAGACGCATGAGCTTTCCTATGCATTAACCCGTCTCTCTGACAGGTTAAATCACTGAACCCCTGCAGACATGACAAATTTATGGGACAGAGATTCTCCAAGTATGGCAGCCAGGCAGATCTGTCCCCGCGACATTCCTCAGAGAGCCTAAGAATCCAGCTCGGTTTGGAGTTATGAACACAACAGACCTCTTGTTCCCTGTGCTCTTGTTGCTCAACCTTTGAACAATTATCTATTTATTACCTTTATCAGTGTTAGCCTGACTAGGCTAGCAGATGCAAACAGAGCCGTGTAGCCCATCACCACTGACCTCAGTATAGAGATCTAAAGAGAGGTGGCTTTGAAAAAAAACTTGGATAAACTGCTTAATCTCTTGAATAATGTGTGTGTATACGGTAGTGTCTTCACTACAAAGGCAATGAGCAACAACTTGGGTTTTCAAAGGATTCATTCAATATTAAATCAGCATGCTGATAAGATCTTAAAAAGTAAAAGGCTAAATAAACAATGTATTGTAGTCTCTCTGTCACTAAGGCAACCATTTCTTTATGTTTCGAGGGGGACAATTCCATGGTAATGAATTACGCTGAGACTCAATATACCAAACAAAAAACATTGATTTCAAAGTTTTAAAAAAAACATACAACTCTATGCACAACCACTACTTTTAACAATTTCCACCGAAGAGTTTTCAAAAATACATTTACAAGAAGAACGGTGCAGATACAAGTTTTGTAACATAAAACTGAGGGAGATTTACCGTAAATTTACCGTAAATCTTCCAGTAAATGTTATTTTTTAATTAATTTACTGTGTACATTGTTCAAAGTGTCATTGTGCATAGAGTTGTATGATTTGTTAAACTTTGAAATCAATGTTTTTTGTTTGACATACATTTCAAAGTGAAAAATTGGAGTCACAGGGTAATTCCGATATCATGGAATTGCCAAGGGGTATATTATTATATCATTCAAGTTCAATAAAAGTGTCAGCCATTTCATTAAATAAATCTGACAAGCATGAAAAATCTGTGCAAATGTGTGGAGTTAGGAGAGTGTTTTACACAAGAGACTTTTCTGTTTCCATCTACACGGCACCAGTGTCTAACTCACACCACCTCCTCACCCCGACCCCCCACAAAAAATATAGAAAATACACTAATAACACTACCACTCGCACTTTACTTTATTCCCCCTTACTAGCTCTGACCTTGCTTATAGCTTTGAGGAAAAATGTACTTACAATGACTGTGATGTGGTTGTCCCACCTAGCTATTTTAAGATGAATGCACTAATTGGAAATTGCTCTGGATTAGATTGCCTGCTAAATTACTCAAATCGAAAAATCTAAAATGTACATTTCAGGCGGTCATTTCAAACAGCTCTTACACTAAAAGGGCATTATCATGATTTTCACAGTATTATTCCAACATCAGTGTGGAAATATATATAAAACAAGTTTGAGACAGGTGGGTCCACCCCAAAGTGTTGTGTGTCATGATGACACTCACATGTCTCCATCAATGAGAGAAGATTTGAAAGACAAGATGGCGGCATACACATTGTTGGATTACTTCATGGAGCTGGACACTGACATTTTAGAAGGTACATGTTTGGCCGAATCCAGAACAAAGGTAGTATCCCCAAGTTAAAAGTGTTTTATATATATTTCAACACTGAGGTTGGAATAATACTGTGAAATTGTGAAAATTATGATAATGCCCTTTTAAGAGCTGTTTAAAAAGACTGCCTGAAATTTCAACCTGTTTTGGTGGGATGGAGTTTTGGCCTGCATGGTGATATCACCAGGCGGTAAATTAGTTAGACTAATAAGAAAGAGAGTTCCAAACCTATTTTCTAATAACAGCTAGTTTATAGTTTTCCCTTCACCACAGTCCTAGCAAAATTCTTGCTTGAGAAATTGCTCTTTGCTATGAAGCTGTGTATTTTTGTTATTTTTGACCATTTTAATTTAAAACAAACAGTATGGTACTTAATTATTACCCCCCCCAAAATAATTGGATATTCAGAAAAACAGTTGCATTGCACCTTTAAAGTTAGTTAAATTCTCTGTGCAATTCCAAACAGTACCTATCCTGTAACGGCTAATGGAGCATCACATGAGACCGTTACAATTCACTAGCTAGCTTGGAGTCAGAGGAGTGTGTGGAGGCAGGGAGCAGGCAGGCAAATTACAGTTCATGTACTTTGCAGATGTTGAGAGAAGATAACATCTTTAGCTCAGGTTCAGTGGGTGCCATGAGTCTAGCTTGGAGAAGGATGTCAATGCTTGTCATTGGCAAAGCTAAAGAACTTCCTCCTTGTGCTTTGTATCCGACATATTTTTCTTTGTGAATGTTTTTCAAAAGCAATAGGGTAGAGAAGTGAGATAAATGGTCATAGGAAGTAACACAATCAAACACAAATAAAGGAGTCAATAAACTCTGTTGTGTTTGTATGCTAAAGGACGATTCCATGTTTAAGTCAACCTGAGAATGCACAAATAAAGTTAGTTATTTCCAAATGAAACCACATTCATAACTATCCTTAAGGTCTATATGTTGGAGTTCAGGCTTTATTTGAAAAGTTTAAGTAGGCGATTGCATGAATTTTGACCATTACAGAGTAAGTAGGTGGCCAAGTCTCAAAAAAGGCTTTTCAGTCAATGATATTTCACGACTTAGTTAATGAAGCAATATATCCCAAATTGAATTGTCTTGAGTTTTGTTTTGCGTGTTCTACAGTCTTGTAAAGATGACTGGGACAGGCAATGTAACATCCATAAACTTTTTAATGAAAAGTAAAAAAAAAAAAACATGCACTACATCGGTTCATCTTGAAACTTTCTCTTTAAAGGCAACTTTCGTCAAGGTTTTATATGGTCTATAATTGGGATCTCTTTTCATTATCGTATCTTTTTTCAGCGTTATGATATCTGCACCTTCCATAACGGCTGTGGATGTGATGGATATTGATGTATCATATCTTATCTTCAGAAGCTTGTGCGTTCAACACATTTTGTCTGCTTGTTCCGGGTTGTATTCTTCAGACTTGTACTGAAGCAATTATTGATATCTTGAAAAGTGTGTGTTTTAGCTCAAATTCTCTTGGAAAATATACGCTGAAATGCATTTCTCATACATGGCAGTACTTTTTTAAATAGAAAGATGAGAAGAGTGTTTATCAACAATCTGTGAATAGTGTTGGACCCAGGTTCCCAAAAGTCATCCTAATGTGAAGTTCATCGTTAGAACCATACGATTTAAAAAAAATAATGATTGAACCTTTATTTAACTAGGAAAGTCAGTTCAGAACAAATTCTTATTTACAATGACAGCCTACACCGGCCAAACCCGGATAACACTGAGACAATTGTGCGTCACACTATGGGACTCCCAATCACGGCCGGATGTGATTCAGCCTGGATTTGAACCAGGGACGCACACCATCTTTCACTGAGATGCAGTGCCTTAGACCGCTGCGTCACTCGGGAGCCCATTGGATCAAGGATCATATTGTTCTTAGATGAACTTAGCCTCAAGATGCTTTTGGGAAACTGAGCCTGTGTCTTTTTCAACTGAAAGCCCCCCAAAATATACTGACTTCATCCAGTGGCCAGAAAAATGCATTTGCACTATAGGGACATGTATATTGTTTTATTATCATATTTTGTTACAATAGTTCTGAAAAAAATGTTTTATACAAAATTGTAATTAAACTGTTGAAGGTTCATTTTGATATGAAGAGAAAAAAATACCTATTAGGGTATGGTGCCTGGTCTTGTTTGATATTCAGACTACCTGTTATTATGCAATCTTAAGGTACTATGCCTTCTGTTGACATTTAAAAAAAACATTCCGAATGACAACAAATTATAGATTTTGATCAAGAAATCTGTAAGAAATTAATGTCTATTTCAGACTCTGTGACATCCATAATGGAGAGTTTAACATCTATAACGCTTGTTTCTCCTTTCCGAAGTAATAATGTAAATTATAATCTTTTTTTAAATGAGCGTTTGTGTTCAGCTACGCCTTTCTGTCAAATGCAATCCATGTTTTGACCTAAGACTAACAAACTCACAGACATATGCTAATATGTCCTGTCTTCCCAAAAAGCTTGTCCATTTAATGTAACATCCATTCTTACTTGCTTCATTTCTCCAACATATCAATATTTACAAGTCCGCTTTTTTGGGGATACACTCCCCCCAAGGGGTACTATAGACACACACATCAAAAGTTCCATTTATATTCTTTTGTCCATTCTGTGAGACATTTAAGTTGGGATTTTGCGTGCTAATGTAATATCCATAACGCTACCCTAAATAACTCAAATGTAATACACTTAGTATACAAAACATTAAGAATACCTTCCTAATATTGAGGTGCACCCCCCTTTTGCCCTCAGAACAGCCTCAATTCATCAGGACATGGACTCTGCAAAGTGTCAAAAGCATTCCACAGGGATGCTGGCCCATGTTAACTCCAATGCTTCCCACAGTTGTGTGAAGTTGGCTGGATATCCTTTGGGTGGTGGACCATTCTTGATACACACAGGAAACTGTTGAGCGTGAAAAACCCAGCAGCATTGCAGTTCTTGACACAAACCAGGGGCGCCTGGCACATACTACCATACCCAGGCACTTAAATCTCTGAATGGCACGCATGCACAATCCGTGTCTCAATTGTCTCAAGGCTTAAAAATCCTTCTTTAACCTGTCTTCTTCCCTTCATCTAGTATGTCAAAGAATGAACAGGCGTTCGTAATGTTTTGTACACTCAGTGTAAGTGTCTGTGACTAAATCTCTCAACAAATTGTCAACAGCAAAAAGTTCAGCTTGTGATCTGTGGGTATATTGCCTCAAGTGAAATTAAGTTTAGGAGGAACCTGATCCAATCATTGTATTCAAAGCTGTAAAAGCTCTCAAAACGGGGCCTCTTGAATACAATGTTCCCAACCTCATTCTCTGACACCTTCAGAAACATTAACTTGATAAGCCACAAAAAAAGTCAAATGCACTAATATTTCTCACTGCTGGTGAACTTAAATAACACTTGTTGTGCCAAAGGAATGAAAGGATATTGTACAGATTCTTTAGATAATGTGTTGTAAATCATTTACACATCCACTCCGCTACATTTTGAAATCAAGTAGAAAAGTAATATTGAAAGTAAATTAAGACTTGGTAGTCCTCTTTGAGGCTCCCAGAGGGAGCTGGGTCAGGGTGGTGACATGGAGTTCTACGGAGTGTTGTAAGAGAGGAAGGAGCGTGCTAATGTTGAACTTTTCCCCCCAGCACACCATGTTACACGCACACACACCTGGGACAACACCTGTCATACTGCTTCTCATAATCATGAGTCAAAACAAACACCATCACCAAACTGAAGAAGAGGTTACATTCCAGAGACATAGTGTAATGTCTGGCAGGGTCTCCTGGACAAAGGGCCAGGCATTAGAGTAAAGAAGACTGATCTGTTCGGCTAGCTCCGATAATTGTGGTGGTAATGCCACCAGGGGTGAAAGAGTCCTCTTCCCCACAGTATAGCAGAGCATGAGGGTGTATCACATAAAAAAATCTAGCCAAACATTCACAGGTGTACTGCTCAAGGGCCCTCCATTGTAACCGCATGTGAATGACTGCTAAGTGCTCACCTCAAAAACATCAACATTTACATAATAGAAATGTACCCCCATACATGTCCACCCTCCAGAACCCACAAGATAATGAGTCTGTGAGATAAGGCTGACTAAGTTTCCAGCATACGTCACACCCTCAGATAGATGAACAAACTCATAGAGAACTACTGCTTTTTAGTCTGAAGCCCACAGAGGATATCATACATTTAACATGTAATCTAGGCTTAAATACTTTAAACAACATTCTTCACACCCCCAAACAACATTCTTCACACCCCCACACACCATCAATCCCAGAATAAAAACAGCGGTCCAACATACTTGTCATCTACATGAAGGCAGGGCGGGCACTTGATAGCCAGCCATGTTTTCCACTGTACATGCCGGACTTTGTATACTTGTCCAAAGCCGCCCGAGCCTATCTTCTCCCAGCTCCCAAACTCAGAGGAATCAAAGGTTCTCAGCAGCCCCATATTCCCATGGGAAGGGTCCGCAACGTCCATATCCGTCTTTAGAAAGGCTTGAGTGGTGTTAAAATCCCCAAATCCTTATTGTTTTCCTCTCCAACACACATTCAGAAGAAGTAAACATACACACCTGCCTACCTACTGAGAGCTCCCTTCCTTGTTTTTCCCCTCTTGCCTAACTCAATCTGGCCCCTCCTTCTATTCAGGTGAAAGAAGGGGAAGAGCCTATAGTTGTGACATCATTTCCTGGATCTGGCCAGACAGACAGATTAGTCTTTCCAGGTAGCACACCACTGACCAGGTTTATCATTAATCTGAGCCCCAACTCTCTCATATTTCTGTCCAGAAAAAATGTGTATTTCTAAATAAGATGGAATTCAATAACAGTGGAATGTTGGGATATCACCCAATACCTTTGTCCACCTGATAACCCTAACAAAGTCTCTGTAAATAACCCGAGGAGACATTGGGAATATCCTTCAACAATGGTTGGTTACGTGATATTGCCCAGATGGCTCTGGTTTGGAATGTGTGTTTATCTGGGAAGTATACTAGCCTATTCATGAGTTATACTACCGGGATAAATGTATCCAAAATCACAAGCCTTGTCATATACCTGCCCGATTCCTTTCCCGTTCACACTGAGTGTGAGACATGTCAGTGACTCAGCAGGTGTCATACATATCAAACATGAGCAATAACTAAGTAGAAAAGACTGGTTTCTCAAAGTACTAGTGGTGTAATTGCCATACTTTTTTATTAAAGCTAACTTAATAGAAAATGACTAGTAAAAGTGGAAGTCAGCCAATGAAATTCTACTTGAGAAAGTCTAAAAGTATTTGGTTTTAAATATACTTAAGTATCAAAAGTAAAATGTAATTGCTTAAATGTACTTAGGTATCAAAAGTAAAAGTACAAATAATTTCAAATTCCTTATATTTAATCAAACTAGAAGGCAACATTTTCTTTACGGATAGCCAGAAGCACACTCCAACACTCAGACATAACTTACAAACGAAGCATGTGTGTTTAGTGAGTCTGTCAGATCAGAGGCAGTAGGGATGACCAGGGATGTTCTCTTGATAAGCGCGTGAATTGGACCATTTTACTGTCCTGCGAAGCACTCAATGTAACAAATACTTTCAGGGAAAATGTTTAGAGTAAAAAGTATATTATTTTCTTCAGGAATGTAGTGAAGTAAAAGTTGACAAAAATATGAATAGTAAAGTACAGACAGACAAAAAACAACTTAAGTAGTACTTTAGTCTTTTTACATAAGTACTTTACACCACTGAAAATAATTTAGTTTATAGTAGCTTGTCCATGAATTAAGTACAATTTATAATGACTGGGTTCAAAAATGTAATTGTCTTGGTTTACATATTCAGAGGGATATCCCCAAAACATCAGATTTCTTGCAATGCATGTCAGACGCTCTTTTCCAGAGCAACGTGCAATCAGTGCATTCATCTTAAAATAGCTAGGTGAGGCAACCACAATCTTTGTAAGTACATTTTTCCTCATATAAGTCCACCAAATTAGTGCCAATAGTAAATTACAATAGAAACCCTCAACCTGCACTTCCACAGACCCCCTTGAACTACAGAACACTTATCCTGATATCTATTAACATATAATAGGTGTAAATAGTGGGAAACAATGAGAGCTTAGCAGTTTGAAGCAGCCTACTTCACACCATAGTGATGCACATCACCAGAGACATTGTTTAATGCTTGGGGCTAATAGAACAGAGACACACCACACAGGGACATTAACAGTTGAAGGTGTCAACCCTGAGAATGAGGGTCTTTGTAGGTGATGGTCCATCTAGTGTAGATGTTAATCCTTCTTGAGGGTGTCGCCATACCTTGGCCCGACCATGGAAGGAGACAATAGCAAGAACCATACATACAAAAGACCAACAGTCTATTTTGCAGTCCTTCAAAACACCTTTCCTAGACAGAATGTCTCTGCATAATCTAATGCACATGTAACTCATTTTATGTAGGAGCTCTCAGATAAATCATATTTGTGAAGATAGCTCCCCCTTCTGGTCGGTCCAGGTTCTGACTCCGGGTAAGCGACAGGTGTACAACAGGTGGGCGGTTCATAGTCTAGTGGTTAAGCGCATTGGGTCAATAACCGAATAGTCTCTGGTTCGAGCAGACTAGATGAAACATCAGTCTGTGCCCTTGAGCAAGGCACTTAACACTAATTGCTCTGGATAAGGGCGTCTGCTAAACGTAAAAAGACTTGACACACACCACTGATTTACAATGCCAGCCAAGTTTCCCAGTTGGTTAAATCATAACGCTAGAAACCAAGCTTGTACCATATTCACAAATGTACTACTCGATTTAAACATTGATATTTAGACAGAAACAGAAAAATGGGCTAAAAACATTTCATTTGTGAAATTTAATTGAAAAACAATGGCAATAAAAAAGGCTTCCAGTATTTCTTTGACAATTGCTCAATGGTTTTAAGTTTCAATGCTTTCAGACATTCAAAAATAAAATATGGTTCTCTCTACTGGTTAAATGCTGTGTCTTGGCTGCTTTACACTCGTGATCTACTCATAAAAAATAAAATAAAACGATTCTAATTGTCTTCTATTAACCTCTTGTACAAGGCATTCAAAGCCGGGTGCCCAAATTATTTAATAATTTAACCCCCAATGAGAATTTAAAAAAAAATACTTTTTTGCATCTCCATAACCTAAATAAATCTGCAGTGAAAATATGCAAATATTGCAAGACGTGCATGTTTAAATTCACAAATTAGAATATTCAATTTCTTGCTTAGGTTTATATTATAACTATTACATTGATCTGTTGATTGGTCAAAACTACACAGTTTGACCTAAGAAACAATGCACCCAAATCGTTTCATTCTTTTTAACTGTACATGCATCTCTGTAAACTATACAGTTCAACAGCTTCCTCTGTGGGGTTTTTGACAAACAACTCACGTTGACTCAAGAGAAAGTAGCTCTTGGTTCATGTAAATGCTATCATCCTCCATCAATGTTCTCATTCAAGAGGTGTATTTTGGGGAATATAACATAGGCATTTGGGTGAGAGCATTCAAGGCCTCTAGTCCACACAGGCCTTCCATGTGTCTAGTCTATCCACTGTCCTTCACCAGGACTGAGGTGACCAGCACCTCCCCTCTTCAGTCTAGTAGCTGAACATCTGCTGTGTTGTGTTGGCCTGCTGTTGCTGTGCTGCCTGGGCTTGTCTAGCCTGCTCTGAGGTCTGGGTCTCAGATTCCTGGGGGTCACCTGGAGCCCCCTCTGCTACAGGGGTGACCTGGACCCCCTCAGCCTGCGTGACAGGCCTCCAGGCCAGGGTGGGGGCCTCCAGGGGGTGGCCCATTGGGTTGACGAAGGTGGTAAGGTTGATAAAGTGGGCGACCGACTGTGGCCCAGTACTGGCACCGCCAGGCCCCACCGTCTCGGTCGTGAGCTCGGCGGGCCGGTTGTGGAGCATGGCGGAGCCGCTGACCGTGTCGAAGGTGACAGTGAGGATGGAGCTGTCTAGAGTAAGGGGCCGGTGGTCGCTGGCTGTCAGGTGGCCCACGGCTACAGGCTGCAGGCTGGTGAACTGGGCAGGGGCATGGGTGGTGATGGGGGTCACTGTGATGTTGGTCAGCCCCACTGAGCTGTTGGGGGAGGAGGCGGAGGACACGTTGGGGTCGGCCAGCACCACCACCTACAACAACAGCACCATCCACAATGGGTCAGATCATACACTACTAACAGTATGATAGAATCACACAAACAATGTTGTGGACAATATGGAAAACCTTAAGACCGGGTGCAGTCAAAAACATGATTGTCCTGTGTTTTATACACTGAGAGTACAAAACATAAGGAACACTGCTCTTCCCATGACATAGCTTTCACCTGGTCAGTATATGATCCCTTATTGATGTCACCTGTTAAATCCACTTCAATCAGTGTAGATGAAGGGGAGGAGACAGGTTAAAGAAGGAATATTAAGCCTTGAGACAATTGAGACATTGATTGTGTGTGTGTGTGTCCTTCAGAGGGCGAATGGTTAAGACAAAAGATGTAAGTGCCTTTGAACAGGGTATGGTAGTAGGTGTCAGGCGCACTGGTTTGAGTGTGAAAACTGAAACACTCCTGGGTTTTTCATGCTTAACAGTTTCCTGTGTGAGTGTATCAAGAATGGTCTACCACCCAAAAGACATCTAGTCAACTTGACAACTGTGGGAAGCATCCCTGTGAAACACTTTCAACACCTTGTCGTCCATGCCCTGACAAATTGAGGCTGTTCTAAGGGCAAAAGGGGGTGCAACTCAAATACGAGGGTGTTCCTAATGTTTTGTACACTGTATATTACAGTGTACAAATATACTCGTAAAGAATCCAGTATATAAATAAGCGGCCTGTATAACAGTAGTAGATATTAAAATGAGCAATTTGCAGAATACAGTATATAATTAGTGGGAAAAACTGCATAAAGGAAATGGGAAGTGTTTTCGGAAAGCATTCAGACCGCTTGACTTTTTCCACTTTGTTAGGTTAGCCTTATTCTATTTTAATTTTTTTATTTTTTTTTAAATAAATACCCTTCAATCTACACACAAAACCCCATAATGACAAAGCAAAACCATTTTTTTCTAATTTACACAAAATGTAAAATATCACATTTACGTAAGTATTCAGACCCTTTACTCAGTACTTTGTTTAAGCAACTTTGGCAGCAATAACAGCCTTGAGTCTTCTTGGGTATGACAATACAAGCTTGGCACACCTGTATTTGGGCAGTTTATCCCATTCTTCTCTGCAGATCCTCTCAAGCTCTGTCAGGTTGGATGAGAAGGTCTCTCCAGACATGTTCGATTGGGTTCAAGTCCGGGCTCTGGATGGGCCACTCAAGGACATTCAGAGACTTGTCCCGAAGCCACTCCCGTGTTGTCTTGGCTGTGTGCTTAGGGTTGTTGTCATGTTGGAAGGTGAACCTTCGCCCCAGTCTGAGGTCCTGAGCACTGGAGCAGGTGTTCATCAAGGATCTCTGTACTCTGCTCCCGTTCATCTTTTTTGCGATCCTGACTAGTCTCCCAGTCCCTGCCGCTGAAAGATACCCCAACAGCATGATGCTTCACCGTAGGGATGGTGCCAGGTTTCCTCCAGACGTGATGCTTGGCATTCTGGCCAAAGAGTTGAATCTTGGTTATCAGACCAGAGAATCTTGTTTCTCATGGTCAGAGTCCTTTAGCTGCCTTTTGGCAAACGCCAAGCGGGCTGTCATGTACCTTTTACTGAGGAGTGTATAGAGCTCTGTTAGAGTGAGTGAACATCGGGTTCTTGGTCATCTACCTGACCAAGGCCCTTCTCCCCAGATTGCGCAGTTTGGTCGGGTGGCCAGATCTTGGTGGTTCCAAACTTCTTCCATTTAGGAATGATGGAGGCCACTGTGTTCTTGGGGACCTTCAATGCTGCATTATCTTTTTGGTACCCATCCCCAGATCTGTGCCTCGACACAATCCTGTCTGCGAGCTCTGCGGACTTGGCTTGGTTTTTGCTCTGACATGCACTGTCAACACATGCACTGTCAACAGTGGGACCTTATACGTGTGCCATTCCAAAATCATGTGCAATCAATTGAATTTACCACAGGTGATCAATAGGATGATCAGGATTCACTGGAGCTCAATTTCATGTCTCATAGCTATGGGTCTGAATACTTATTTAAATAAGGTATTTCTGGGTATTGTATGTAGATTGCTTTTTTAAAATCAATTTTAGAATAAGGCTGTAACGTAACAAAATGTGGAAAGAGTCAAGGAGTCAAACTTTCCAAAGGCACTGTATATAGATGAGACAGCAGCGTTGGCTGTGTGTGTGAGAGTGACTATAGTCATACGCATGTGTTTGAGTGTATAGATAAGTACAGGAGTCTGCTTGTGTATGAGGTGTGTTCTTAAGAATGGAGTTTGCTTATTGGTATTTGTCTTTTAGGTGCCATCTCTAATGTCAGAGGTCACCATAAACTATGTCTGGCTTACTGGTATCTATGCCCTTGAGCCATTAAAAAGACGGAATAATCGCTTAACACCCATGGCTTTTTAAGATGTTTAAAATGTATAGTCTATTCAACCCCAAGGTCTCAGCCTTGATTTAATGCTTTGGCACCGAAGGATGAAACAACAAACAGATAAGGCAAGAGTATTTAGGTCTGCCCTCCCCTCTGTAGGGGGGAGAGATTTGCTGCAAACCGGTTTGAGTTTGTCAAGAACTGCAACGCTGTTGGGTTCACGCTAAACAGTTTCCTGTGTGTAACAATGGTCCCCCACCCAAAGGACATCCAGCCAACTTGACAACTGTGGGAAGCATTGGAGTCAACATAGGCCAGCATCCCTGTGGAATGCTTTAGACACCTTGTAGTCCATGCACTGACGAATTGAGGCTGTTCTGAGGACAAAAGGGGGTGCAACTCAATATTAGGAAGGTGATCCTAATGTTTTGTACACTAAATCTTTATTTCCACACAAGGTTGGAATAATACTGTGAAAATTATAAATCCCTTTTAGCATAAGAGCTGTTTGAAAAGACTGAAATTTCACCATGCACTTCCATGGGGACATCACCATGCACTTCCATGGGGACATCACCATGCACTTCCATGGGGACATCACCATGCACTTCCATGGGGACATCACCATGCACTTCCATGGGGACATCACCATGCACTTCCATGGGGACATCACCATGCACTTCCATGGGGACATCACCATGCACTTCCATGGGGACATCACCATGCACTTCCATGGGGACATCACCATGCACTTCCATGGGGACATCACCATGCACTTCCATGGGGACATCACCATGCACTTCCATGGGGACATCACCATGCACTTCCATGGGGACATCACCATGCACTTCCATGGGGACATCACCATGCACTTCCATGGGGACATCACCATGCACTTCCATGGGGACATCACCATGCACTTCGATGCAGAAAATTAGTTAATAGACCAATAAGAGAGTTCCAAACCTCTGCCAATAACAGTTCATTTTCAGTTTTCCCCTCTAGTCAAACCCCTCCCAGACAGTCCTAGCAAAATTGCTTTAGAAATTGCTATTTGCTAAGAAGCCATTTCATTTAACATTTTAATTTAAAACAATAAGGTACTTAATTGTTACCCAGAAATGATATGATATTGAGATAAAAACAGCTATATTGGACCTTTAAAAACCCAACTGCAATAAATAGAATCTCTAACCTAATATAATTGCTAACATAGATGATCTGACAAATACATGACCCACCCACCTGCTGTATACTCTGCACAGCAGAACTGGTCTCATCTCCCACTATGGTGGTGGTGTACTGTACTCCTTTGCCTGTGAAGTCAGCATACTCGTCAGAGTCCGACAGCTCCGGCTCCTCCAGCTGTTTCTGCTTCTTCCTGGGCAGCCGTGTGGTCCGCTGGGGCCTCTCCCCAGAAAGAGCCTCCTTCTCCAGGGTTAGAGTGGGCTGTGAGGGTGGTATGAGAACCAAGAGTATTAAAATACTTCCATCTCTGCATATACTGTAGTTAGCTCACCACCATAGGCATTGTATGGCACTTCCTACCTGCACAATGCTGATGCTTGACTCATCGATTGTTGAGTCTTCTTGGAGCTCGTCAAACTCATCTATTCTCACAGTGACCACCTGGGGTAGGAGAGAGCAGTTTAAATAAAGCGGAGACGTCACTATCAATGACAGGTGGGATATGAAATGATGTTTAAAGGAGAGCTGGGCCTGGTCTGGAAAATGTCAGTTTCAGCTGACACTAAGAATTCCATTCAAGATGTGGTAGATCTCATGCATATACTGTCCCAGCTCACCTTGGTGTGTCTATGGTTTAACCCCTACTGTCCCAGCTCACCTTGGTGTGTCTATGGTTTAAACCCTACTGTCCCAGCTCACCTTGGTGTGTCTATGGTTTAAACCCTACTGTCCCAGCTCACCTTGGTGTGTCTATGGTTTAACCCCTACTGTCCCAGCTCACCTTGGTGTGTCTATGGTTTAAACCCTACTGTCCCAGCTCACCTTGGTGTGTCTATGGTTTAAACCCTACTGTCCCAGCTCACCTTGGTGTGTCTATGGTTTAAACCCTACTGTCCCAGCTCACCTTGGGGCGTCTATGGTTTAACCCCTACTGTCCCAGCTCACCTCGGGGTGTCTATGGTTTAAACCCTACTGTCCCAGCTCACCTCGGGGTGTCTATGGTTTAAACCCTACTGTCCCAGCTCACCTCGGGGTGTCTATGGTTTAAACCCTACTGTCCCAGCTCACCTCGGGGTGTCTATGGTTTAAACCCTACTGTCCCAGCTCACCTCGGGGTGTTTGCGCCTCATGTGGCGGTTCATGGAGGCTCGGGTGGACACCTTGGTGCCACACATGTGACAGCTCTGGGCCTCCACCTTCTCATGCGTCAGCTGCACATGCTTCTGGAGCATGTATTCTGTCACATACTTCTTATCACACACCGCACACGACCACGTCTTCCCCACTGGGGAGCGAGACAAGAGAGAAATCTAATAACGCTTCTCAAACAGAAGGTATTCGTGGAGTTGTCCAAACCGAAAACACACAATTGGAAACGATGAGTATTCATGCAGGAACTTGCCTGTGTGAATGAGCTTGTGTGTCTCCATGGTGTTCCTCTCACTGAAGGTCTTCCCACACAACTCACACATGAAGTCCTTTATTCCTGCAGGAGTAGAAACGGTACATCAGTGTAAGACTTAACCAAATAGCCCTTTGTACCTTGCATGCTTCATTAGCTTTGTTGTATCTGTAAGATATGACAAATGTTCAGCCATACATGTTAGCTTACAATGCCCAACCCATGTTTATAAATGAAAGTGGCCTCCCCCCCCCCACGGGTCCATCTTACCCGTGTGTCTCTTGTAGTGTTTCAGCATGTTGACCTTCTGGGCAAACTTGCGGTTGCACTCCTTACACTCGTACTCTTTGATGCCCTTATGCAGCTTCATATGGTGCCTCAGCGCATGCTTGGTCTTCATCCCTGCAGAAAACACATTGGCTTAAGTTTCTTACCCCCTGTGGATGCTTTTACCAAAAAAAGTCCATCCATGCATGCTTTGATCAGAACATTTTCCCAATTCATAGAGCCACATATTTCTTGCTATTACCGTTCATGGTAAGTTGCTTGGTAAAGGCAAAAACAGCAATTGGAAAAGCCACCACCAATGTGGGTCAATTTGGTCTCAATTTCTAGTCTATTATGCAAACGTCTGTACCCCTAATTATTTGACAAAGACAGTTGTCATGGTGACAGCCTCACCTTTCCCACACTCAGCACATAGGAAGTCTCTGACATTGTCATGGACCCTCAGGTGTTCCTTTAGCATGTCCTTCCTGGCAAACGACTTCCCACACTGGTCACATCCGTGGCTCTTCACCCCTGGGAGAACCACATTACAGAAGAGACAGCAAAGTGGAATAAGCCCATAAAATCAGATATTCTTTATCACACCTTCAAGACAAATATTGGGTGGCTATCATAGTGCCAAAATATGATTAATGTGTGCTAAAGAACAAAATGTAATGTGGTCCAGTATCCAGAAAGTATCTTGTTAGAGATGAAGGGTGAGGTTCATACCTGTGTGAATGACCTTGTGTCTCTCCAGGTTGCCGATGCTGTTGAAGATTCGGCCACACATTTCACAGGGGTGGATGTACCTTAGGAGCAAAATGAAGTGTAACAGACAGGATTTTAGTCTGGGTGCTAGTAACGAGCCAAGAAGGAGAGTGTACAACTGTTGTATGTCCTATATCTCTGTGTCCTGTCCCTCATATGTCCCCTGTCCCTCATATGTCCCCTGTCCCTCATATGTCCCCTGTCCCTCATATGTCCCCTGTCCCTCATATGTCCCCTGTCCCTCATATGTCCCCTGTCCCTCATATGTCCCCTGTCCCTCATATGTCCCCTGTCCCTCATATGTCCCCTGTCCCTCATATGTCCCCTGTCCCTCATACCTCTGCACTGCAGGGTCTGGGAGCTGTTCTCTGTGAATGACCAGGTGGGCGTTGTAGGTCGCTTTCAGAGCGAAGCGCCGGTTACAGATGATACAGCCATAACCCCTCTCTTTGTGCAGGTCCATAATGTGCTTCAGGTAGTCTCTGCCCTTGAAGAACGTCACCTAAAACACAAAGACAGTAGATTGGAACAGAGGCCATGGAGAGTGCGAGTGTGCTTGTTTAACCACCACCGTGGTGCGAGTGTGTTTGCGTGACAGAATGTGTGTCGGGATGTAGGCATGTGTGAGAGGTGTGTGACTGACCTGACACTTCTTGCAGCTGTACTTGTGGGTCTCTTGTCCGTAGTCTTCATCCTCCTCATCAGTGTCGTCGCTGCTGTCCACTGAGATGCCAATCTTCCTGATGAACTCCTCCCTCTCCTGCTCGTCCATCAGGGCTATGTCCTGGAGAACACACACAGGAAGTTGAGCAATGACACCACTATGGACCTAGTGTCAATCTCTTTATTTATCTTTCATGTTTGAGTGTGAATGAAATGTGTGGTTATGTTGGAGTTCAAAAGAAGCATGAACTAAACATTTGATTGCAACATCCACATAATCTCTCTCACCTTAAAGTGAACGTGAATATGGTCCCTCAGGACGTCCACTCTGAAGAACTTGCGTCCGCAGATCTCACAGGTGTACTTCTTATCCCCGTGAGTCAGCAGATGCTTGTTCATGTTGCTCCTGCAGGAAAACACCTGGACACACACAGTCAGGGTAAATATCTTATTTCAAGTCTTCTTTTTAATTTGACTCATTTGATCCAATGCCAAAATAAGTAAATTTTCAGGTATCCGCGTCACAGCACCTTGCCACAGATAGGACATGCTGAAGGCTCCTTTCTGTATTTGGTCCCTTCCTCCCCATTGGCCTCCAGCTCTTCCCTCTTCAGGTGCTTTGGGTTTGCTGAGACATACAATAACAGTACAGCTGAGCTCAGAGAGAAGGCTGATTGATGCTTTGGGATAGAACACATTTCAGGATCATGAGCCATGCACTTGTAAAAAGTTGCAAGCTCTGCTCTGTTGATATAAACTAATCAAGTAGATCATATACTATAACATACTTCAAACTTAGAGACCCACCGGGCAAAAACATTTAATCAACGTTATTTCCACGTCATTTCAACAACAAAATCTATGTGATGACTGATTGGATTAGCAAAAAGTCAATGTAATTTCATCTTTTTTTCACCTAACTTTTAACCTTAATCCAATGACACGGTGAAATGTTTTGTTTATCTCCCGTTGAATTCACATTAGTTGTCAACAACCACATTTAATTCAAAACTAGACATGTGCCCAGCGGGGAGTATCACCAAAATAGTCATCAATAAAGATGGATCATGTCCCCCTGGTCCCTCCACCAGTACTGACCCACAGTATGTCTCTTCTGGTGGTCCTGCATAACATCCTTGCGGTAGAACATCTTGCTGCAGATCTCACAGGCGTACAGCTTCTCTCCGTGCTTCTTCTTGTGCTTAGACAGGTTACTGTTGGTGGAGAAGAACCTGGAGCAGATCTCACACTGGAACGTCTTGTCATCTGCCACCACAGGAACAATAACAAACAATATGACTAGTCATTCAATGAAATAAATAATGGATGGGATACTGTGTCAAAGTTATCGATAGCAATGGTCTGCAAATAAATGTTTTTTTAATTCATGCTGCACTTACCCGTTCTACAGTTGTGGAACTCTAATGCATTCTCCAGACGGAAGGCTTTGTCGCATGTGTTACATTTGTATCTGTACTCCACATCGGGCTGAGGGAGCGACGGGGACACACACAATGTATAGTGAATCAAAGAGCTAACCACTGCAACACAAACAGTGACTATCCTGGGCAAAAGCTGTAAAGGCCAAAATGTTGAGCATTGATCTAGGTGCGCCTACCTCGTTTTTGCTGTGCTTGTATGAGATGTGCTGCTTCAAGCTCTCCTTGCGGCTGAACATCTTGTCACATTCATCACATTTAAAGAGCTTATCACCTAAAGAGAGCACAGACATAAAATATATGCACTTGTAGGATATGATTAGTAAACACTGATCTCCACATAATCCATCTCTTTTCTCTGGAGAGTGGTGTTCGGAACAATTCAGTAAGACTGCCACAAAAAAAAGAAGGGGACAAAAAACAGAGGGGGGAGAGGAGAGCATTACCGTGGGAGCGGATGTGTCTGTTGAGGTTGCTGCTGTTCTGGAAGACCTTGTTGCAGAGGGTGCACTTGTACAGCCTCTTATGGTCTCCCCCCTGCCTCAGGAACCTCTTCCTCGACCCAGGCCTGAGGAAGAGGGAACAAGGACAAGAGAGAGTGGAGGGAGTATGAGAGGAGAGGGACAGAACAGAGTGAGAGCATGCCTGGTATCTTTCCAAGTCTATGGAAGAACTGATTGATTGATAATTGTACTTCAAAAGGAAATATGTGTACTGTAAATAAAGCATGCAATATAAAGGTGAACTGCAGTTGAAGGATAGCAATGGAAAATGACTCGACTAAGAGGCATTTATTTTTGGCTCAGTCAGTCATGACATAGTGGAGAGGGTGTTTGTTGATCCTTACATCCCAGCTGAGAGCAGGGTGCGGGTCACCCTAGGCATGGTGACAGCCACCCCGTCAGGGCCGATCTCCAGGTCATTGCCATCCAGCATGGCCTCTCCTCCGTCTGCAGGGACGGTGTTGAGGGCTTTCTCTGCTGGCCCCAAAAAGGCTGCAACTAGAAGCAGGAAGGTATGAATAAAATTCACATTTTAGGAGAGAATGTGGTGGAAACAGAACAGTGCATGTGATGGGGTAGTCAATAATTTAACAACATAAGAGGTGGAATCTGTCTCACTTTTTTTCTTTGCTGCTATAGTTGCAGTGCTAGGTTTCCGTCCTCCTTTGGCCCTCTTCCCCGGCCTGCCCAGCCTTCTTTTGGGAGCTGGCAGAGGAGGAGCAGGGATGGGTTCAGCACTGAGGCCGTCGTCAGTGGTTACCAGTTGTGCTTCTTCCTGCTGCTGGGACTGGTCGTCAGGGGGCGGGGCTACATCTTTCACTTCCTGCAGGTGGCTCAGCAGGTGGCCTGGGAAGAAGACAGGTGGAAGGATGGGGAAATTAAGCTTTTCATGTAAATACAGAAGAGCACCTCGTCCTCTTCACTACTGTCCTGATTAATACGAGCAATTCAGCTGCCTGTCTTCAGCCAGCTCTGAAGCCCTCAACCATCATGCCTACCTTCTATGTAATGCAAGTGCTAGTGTTCATGAGGAGGATCTTTGTTTTCTGGCTCCAGTTTCAACTGTTCTGCCTGTGGCCATGGAACCCTGACCTGTTCACCGGACGTGCTACATGTCACAGACCTGCTGTTTTCAACTCTCTAGAGACAGCAGGAGCGGTAGAGATACTCTCAATGATCGGCTTCCTCAAATGTTAAGGGGCTGAATAATGTGGCTGAACTGTTACTGTAACAGAAAGGGATCATTATTCACTTGTTGACAGCAGAGGTATTTCCTCTAACAGTGGTTTCATGAGAAGGTGTTGATGTATGCCCAGAAAATATGTGGCATCTCTGGGAGTGAACTCACCTGCATCATTCTCTCCAACCACTAGGGCCGTTGACACTCCAGCTTTATTCAAAGCCCCCTCTGGCATGGTAGAGGTAGTATCCACAACTGAGAGATAAGGGAAGAACAAAAACAGGACAACACGGTCATATATTTCATATTGATTATGCGCCTAGCAATCGAACCCTTAGTTGATCTGCGTTAACAGAAGGGTTCAAGCTACAGTACACCAGTTTGCATCTCAGGGGACAATAATGCTGAATCTAGTCTGCCAGTGGGGCTCCATACCTGCTGGAGGTGGATGGACTGGGGCCTTCAGCATGGTCCTCTCCATCTTCTTGGCATAGAAGGCCCCATACCAAACCCGCAGCTCAGACCCTGGCAGCACATCCTGGGGAAAAGAAAGAGGGTTACCTTATGAAAGAGTAGGGAACCATCTGTGTCTCCTGGAAGAGATCTCTCTCCCATTTGTTCCCCACCTAGTATGTAGTGATGTATTGGCCATGGACACTAAATAGTATGCTAGTGTGGATATGGGGACATATCCAATAAAGAATGACCAAAACTGTCCTCAGTTGCTTTGTTTGGGGGAGTTGGTATATGATACCTGTGAGGTGTTGAAGTAGACCTCATCGTCCTGCTGGTAAGCAGTCAGGTTCTGGTGCTGATAGTCAGTGGCGGGCCGAACCAGCATCATCCAATTACAGTCATCCTCATTGGCTGAGTCAAAACAGACTACCAGGCCATCTCTCTGGAAGATCTGTCCAGGTCACAAACAAAACCAAAGAATACAGAGAGGGGGATATTAACACCACAGCAAAGAACACAAACGTCTTTCTCCATAATAACAGCAGTCTAAGTTGAGAACACACCTTCAGAGGGAACAGGCCTTCTTTGTCCAGGTGGGATATTCTCCTAGCCTCGAAGGGACCAAACCTGGTCCTCTTGACCAGACGTTGGAGGACAAACACTCCCTCCTTCCCATCTGGTACCTGTCTGATCTCCAGACTCTCCGGCAGAGAGGACCTGACCCACGACAAACAACACAACATCTATTACTACATAGCCTCCAACACTTCTGTTACTCCAACATCAGGTTCAAGATTTGCTGCTTTAAAATACACCATTTGTAAGATTACCAGCTAAACTGAAAACCCACTCAACACCCTCTCACTGGGTAGCTTGCATGGTGGACTTTTACTCACCGTGCTCTGCTGAGAACAAATGAGTCCTGTACAGTCACCACTGGACCCAGCTCTGGACACTCAGAGTCATGATACTGCCCACAGTCCTCACACCCTGACGGGTACAATCAAAAAGTCACATATCAGATACCACATACTCTGATGTCTAAATAGGCACAGGCATGCAACGTGAACTACACACACATGCGCGTGTAGTGCTAAATACACACCACACATAGGGAGAGATACAATAGTAAATCAATGTGCACTATGCCCATAACTACCTCAATTACCTAGTACCCCTGCACATTGACGTGGTACTGGTACTCCCTGTATATAGCCATGATATTTTTACTCTTATTGTTATTCACGTTTACTTAATCCTCTGTCACTATTTCAATATTACATTTATTTTTCTATCTTTATATTGCATTGTTGGACAAAAACCTGCAAGTAAGTCTACACCTGTTGTTTATGAAGGTGTGACAAATAAAACCTGATGCCATTTCAAGGGTATTGAAGTTCAGTATACTCACAGATAAACTCATCTGGTTGCTCCGTCATCGTGACAATCTGCACATTCAAGAAAGGGCTGTTGTTACTAATCTTCGTAACGTGTGTAATTGTGTATGATTTGCTTTATCTAAATCATAACGTTTAAAGGGAATATCAGCAGTTGATACATCCATTTCTGGACTTTTAAATTAATAATGTATACGCATTGATTCTTGAAGGCTATAACTTTAGTTCAGTGCCCGTGTCAAACTCATTCCACGGAGGGCCGAGTGTCTGCGGAGTTTTCGATCCATCCTTGGACTTGATTAATGAATTAATGTCACTGATTAGAAATGAACTCCCCTCACCTGGTTGTCTTGGTCTTAATTGAAAGGAAAAACCTGAACCCCAGACACTAGGCCCCCCATGGAATGAGTTTGACTTCCCTGGTTTAGCGTAACTTTTCATCAGTACCCTAAATATAAGTTTGTTTTACTCCAATGTTTGTAAACATTGTAAATGTTGGGCATAAACAACACTGTATAGCCTCAATTATTGCTTAATAGTATTATTTTATATATATTGGATGGTCAGGCCTTGCATTAATAGCTCAATGAAATTCAGTGGTTACATTTCTCCAGGCCCATCCCTCAGATTGTTACGAATGGAGTTGCCGCTTTATTTACAAGCTACATTATTAGAGATTATTACTTCATGATCATATACAATGTATTTCTGTTGCCACTGGTGGTTGTAACATAAATACAATAAGAAATGCCAAATGGGTTCGTCAAATGAATGAATACTGAAGAATGTGTGCAATCCTCTGAAGCAGTTCAAAATAGTGGCAAATGTGAGGCCTACACTTCTTGACTAATGTGGATAACACAACCTGGAGCTATATTCTGGTCAAAAACTGCGGTGTGGTAAATGTATGGGGACCTCAATAAAGCAAAGGCCATTCTTCTCCAGTATGCAAAATTACACTGCGCATTCCACGCTAATCACAATACAGCAGTGAGTAGCTACATATTAATAAAGACGATCCAGTAGAACGGGATCCAGGATTTTAACAGATTCCAAACTCTAGCCGGGTTTTAACTCCGATCTCAGCCTACTCCGTCTTCTGCAGTCATGCAAATGTAACAAAGAACAATCGGCATGGCGGATGGAATGGAGACGCAAACTCCATCTGGAGCCAGTTAATTTCAATGTCAGAACGGCGTTATACTGGACTCTCCGCGAGATTCCGTGTGCACCTCGCAAACTAAAAATATATATTTCTGCACGGTGGCACAATTATTGTTTGTTCAAACTGCAGAAGTTAGAAATAAACATGTTACCTGTTTTCCAAACGACTACACATTTATTGAATCCTGACTCCGGGTTGCAATCCGCTCCAAGAAACCGCGCAGGACCGGAAATGCAGTGAAATGCAGCTTGGGAATAGTAGTTTTCTTCAATCGCTCGAGTTATCAATGGATTGCCAATAAAACATAGCTACGTTTTCAAAATATCTAATTCATGACTCGATTTCTTTACACAATTAACGCACATATTTGAATGCACTAGGTCTACACTACGTTAAAATGTAATTGCTTAAAACTGGTGTGGCCTCCAAACATAAAATACATATAGCACTATTAATCAGAGAAAGGCAATAAGCATTTTGTCGCAGAGATTCAAAGAAAACCGCACACTTGAGTGGTTATTCAGTTAATATTTATTGCTCAAGATGTTAAACCTGATATGTCAATAATTAGTAATAATCCCTGCATGGCATTGACTGCCATTAAATATTAGCAGGCAACCAGGTTCTGTACGTTTCACAGAGCCAATATAAAATGTCAGGAAGCTGTTTAATAATATACAGGCCCACTGCTTATTGAAATGCATAATCTTGCACTTGTCAGTTGCCATCAATTAGGCTTAGAATCAAGTTTGCATGTTTAAAACACCCCACATTCTTTTCTGAAGTTTGAACAAGGTTTAAAGATGACTTTGGGTTTCGGCATACACCTCCAGCTGCAAGATGGCTCTAAAAGGGACCTTATTTACTGAAACAAGGAGCAGTCAGCTCATTGGTAACCCTTCCAGGAGCTTACGTCAATATTTGACCCACCACTGTTCAAATATGTGACCGGTTACAGGATCTGAGGCGTTTGACACTCGTTCATACTTCACAGTAGGGACGTAAAAAAAATAATATGGACACATATACCCCATACAGTATCTGCAGCAGACAGAGAACTTAGTTAATGCTGTTGTTCAAGATCAACACAAATGACATACCCTTTTTTTCAGCAACCAGATACCCCAGTGTAATCAGACATCCAAGCATATCATAAAAACACAGCTCATTGATTATGTTTTCATATGGGTTGTTGAGGGGAAATCCAATTGGCACCTCTTTATCTCATTTTAATGCCACTCAGCAACATTCTCAAGTCCTCCGAAAACACCAGATGATAGGTATAGATAGCACAGCTACTGCCGTCCTGGGACAGCAAGTCCCAAGTCATTCGAAGACTGGTCATACCTGAAAAATCGACAATTTCCAAGAGGTAACCCCACTACACACAGTTTGTCGTCACTACACAGGTAGAAGAACTGTTATCCAGTCTCTTCAAAAGCCTTGTAAACAGTAGGGCATCTGCCTACCATGTCCATGTTGAGTACTGCCATCATGTCCATCAGAGTATAGCAGTCCTCTCAGTAGGTTCATTCAATGAGAATAAAAACAGTAGTTGGCAGGGAATTGATCTTAAAACAACTCATTTAATTTACCTGCTTAAATAAAAGTACAATCATTAGCTAGATAAAATCCCAAAGCAGTCAAACCATTCAGATTTCCCAAAGATGTATCATCCTTTCTGTTTAGACAATGTTTAAAGCGCTGATATGTTACATTACATTTTTAAAACAAAAAACAGCAAAAGCGCATGAGTGAATGACCCCTGTGTTTTTAGTGAACACTGCAACAAGTTAGCCTTGAGGTAGTGTCACGTTCGTTCCCTCTCTCAGCATGATGTCATTGGGGTTCCATTTTCCACCTCACCAACCCCAGGCAGTTGTAGTGTAAGGAATCTTTAGATCGGAAGACTAGAGCAAATTGCACTTAATTTTAAAACACTGCCATATTTAAAAGAAAAGTGATAATACAAAGCAAAAAAATATTTTAAAATGTTAATATCAAACAGAAAATTGCAATTTTCATGTTCTCCATGATGCCACTGCACTGTTTTGAAATAGTGTTTATGGTGGAAATTCCCAATTCTTTATTACCAACTGTAATTTTGGACTTTACAAAACTGTATGAGATAACCAATGACATCAAAAGATATAATTTACACAGAACTGCCATAACTGTTGATGTCTGAAATGTTTAGTCTGGCATAAGATTTTCACAGTAGCTCTGAGGTTTGTATGTGAATTTACTTTTGATAAGATGTCTTGAATTAAAATGTTAGGCTTTATCATCTCCCACTAGTATCAGCCTTGCAGTGGAACAAACTAACTCCCTTTGTCAACACAAACTCCTCTCTCAATCACAAAGTGCCTACACAAACTGCTTGCTATTTATACAGATTATCTCTATCACAAGAGCAGTTCAAGTAATTGCTCTTAAAAAGCTGAAAAATCACACCTTGAGTGTAAAACCTAGAAAATGTATCTAGCAATGTGTGCAAATCATGTCAACACCACTCTTCTCTCCTTCTTTGGTCCCTCTGGGCCACATTTCAATCGGACCCTTTAAGAGGTCAAAGGTCAGGGTTGACCTCACTACCAAATATTTTTTTAACTAACCCAAGATAGACCAGAGCCTGTCGTTTCCAATGGGAGCAAATGAATCATACTGGGCAGAACAAACAAGGAGGTGGGCAGAGCCAAGCACGAGCTAGTGAGATCTTATTGGCACTTTATAGAATTTATTTTAATATTTCCGTTAGGGAACGCCTACTCTGAAGTGCGCGTGTGCAATAACCCAATTCGCCTTTGCACTCCAAAACAACGGCATTTTCAAAACTTTGGCAAAGGTTAAAGTCTACAAAGTGCAGTCCACTCGGTTTGTTACCGATTCTAGTTATGGAAGCAGAAAACTGTATGGACATCAAATGTTTAATCAATGAGAAAACTAGCAGAATGATGGCCAAAATCCATCTCACTCCATCTTCTCCCGCTGACGACCACTTGGCTTTCTCTCATAACCATATTTGGTAATGAGTGGAAACACCAACCAGATGCTTCACATTTATACATCCGGTGAAATATCTGTCTCATTGTTCTATCTGTGTTACTACCCTCTAATAGGATGAGGGTGCAGGTTGGCCACCAGTAGTTATTCTTCTGGTTTAGAAGGCCACAAATACAGAATATGTTTCAAGAATGTTACAAAACAATTATCATGAAATGGCATGGAGGTGAAGAAAAAAAACATTTCAAATTAGCATTACCCAAAAACAATATCAAATATTTCTGCTCAAAAAAAAAGTGAGGTTGGTGGAGGAGCAGAAGGGAGGGAGATAAAGATAATATTTTACCTCCATACTGCCTTCCAACCAGTAATGGAGGATTCACGGACCGCGAAGTGGAGTCTCTCAGTCAGTGCAAGGTGGTAGAGGTGGAGGCAACGTGGGGTGATGGAGGACTATCTGAGGGGAAGGAGAGGGTGGCGGAGCGGGGAGTGGAGAACTATCGGAGGGGAAGGAGAGCGTGGTGGAGTGGAGAACTATCGGAGGGGAAGAAGAGGGTGGTAGAGTACTATCGGAGGGGAAGAAGAGGGTTGTGGAGTGGGGAGTGGAGAACTATCGGAGGGGAAGGAGAGCGTGGTGGAGTGGAGAACTATCGGAGGGGAAGAAGAGGGTGGTGGAGTACTATCGGAGGGGAAGAAGAGGGTTGTGGAGTACTATCGGAGGGGAAGGAGAGGGTGGTGGAGTGGCGGGGTGGAGGACAATCAGAGTGGAAGGAGAGGGGTGGTGGAGTGGGGGGCTGGAAGACTATCAGAGGGTGGTAGAGTGGGGGGGTGGGGAACTATCGGAGGGGAAGGAGAGGGTGGTGGAGTGGGGGGGTGGGGAACTATTGGAGGGGAAGGAGAGGTTGGTGGAGTCCTATCGGAAGGGGGGGAGGGGGGGGGTCATGCTGCATGCTGCTCCCCCGGGGTAGGAGCGGGTGTCACTGTTTGGGTGGCGGTGGAGCCGTTGGCTGTGCTCTTGCTCGTGGGCAGCAGCTTGCGGTTCAACATCCGGCTGAAGGTGGACGTGCGTTTCTCCTGGTCTACCGTCACAGGCTGCTCCAAGTACACCAGGTCGTTGTGCGACTGGCTCATCCCCGGGTCTTTGCACTGGCGGCGCCGGCGGAAGAACAGCTTGGCACTCCTGTGCAGGAAGCTGCCTCCTGGTGGGAGGGAGAGAAGGAAACCAGAGGAGGTTGTCCTAAATTAATATAATTAATTTTACATTTAAGTCATTTAGCAGACACTCTTATCCAGAGCGACTTACAGTTAGTGCATTCATCTTAAGACAACCACGTATCACAGACAGCTACGTTACTGAGGAGAAATGTACTTTCTATCAGTCAAGCTAGAAGGGGGGGTTAAGTGCAGGTGAAGTTTTTGTAAATTGTTTTTTGGGGGGGGGGGGGGTATTATTTAAGATACTGTTTAGAGGTAGAGTTTACGATGTTTTCGGAAGATGGCCAGGGACTGCTGTTCTAGCTGACAGTAACTGTCAGATAGTGTCGTCTACCCTCATAATCCCAGTCTATATTCACTAATATGATAGGGCAAAAAACGTGAATTCTTGTTTGCACAATGCACCTCATAAATTGGAGCCAAGTTATATGCAAGAGATACTGTGAATATGTGGGCCAACTTTCACCCTTAGTTTAGGGAACTTGACACACACTTCAATACAAAACCTTGCAAGATACATCCAGATACCTATCATTTTACCTTGGGAGGAGCAGAAAGGTGAACCACACCTTTATGCAAACCACATATTGATGAATTGGAGTAAATTAGGGTAAGTGGGTAAATAACACACACACACAAACACCATTGAACAAGGACAAAGACTCAAGCTGAAAACAAGGACAATCAAACACGGACAAGGTCAAAAAGAGAAAGTGGATTAACTAATAAATCTGGACTTGAAAAATAGAACCAACCATGACAGAATGCACCTATAACTGCTCTTACAACCAAACTAGGCACTGCTCCAGCCTAAAATTGAATGGATATTATACCATCTGAAAGCAAATGTGAATGTCACATTTCACAGATGGATAGCATTCTAATCTAGTCACTACTGTACCAAGCTACTAACAGCTGTTCGGGAGGTGACTTACTCTTCTGGAAATCATTTCTGATTAGTTTCCTCTAAGACGGCAAAGAAGAAAGTGACAAGGGAAGACATGATAAATTGTGTCAGGAGGAAGGAACGATGAGAAATTAGATAAATGACATGGAAAGAGAGAGGGAGAGAAAGAGACACAGCAAACAACAGACAAGAGCGTTGACCAGGATCATTAGGATTTGAATAGTGTAAGACAGGTACCAAAGTGATATGCCCAGTAGAATATTGTGGGAGAGAATAAGGCCAAAATAAACCCAGCAATGAGATCTGTCTGCACAGGGCTGGCATGGGGCACATTCCATCAAATCTCACCTCTGCTCTTTTTGGATCCAGACTCTGAGATGCATAGTGACATGGAGGTTTTGTCTGGATCTTGGTCTGTGCCCTCTCCTGCTTGGCACTCCCAGTCCTCCGGGGCCTGCTGGGCCACTCCACTGGGGCCCTCCTGGGGGTCTGACGACACCTCCGGGGGTTTGCTACTGGCTTTTACTACTGATGCAGTTGCCACAGCGATCTCCTGAGATCCCCCCTCCGACATAGAGGCATCCATCGCAGCAGCATAGCCCGCCATCAGAGCCATCTCATCATCCTGAGACAGAGGAGTCTTGGAAATGGAGTACAGAACAGAAAACCCACTGTTAGAGGTAGAGTGTACTGCCTAGCTGCTTTGTAAGGTACGTCTTTGGCTTTCAGAAAAGCCCTATCCAAATCCTATGTATTATGGTACCTTGGTCACTCCTGAGATGATGATGGTGCTCTTCTTGACCGGGGACTTGAGCTTCTGCTTGGCGGACTCGTGGAGCTGGCGGATGGCAGCCTCAGCCACGGGGTCAGTCCCGTTGAGCATGAGTAGCTCTGTGTCGGAGGAGGACAAGGCCTTGCTCCCCATGATCCCCAGCACGGACGGCTGCGCCGACACCCTCCGTCCTGACACCTTGGACTTGGTGCCGCTGGGAGGATTGGAGGGGTTCTCTGAAAACATACAAGATCACTTGGATAAGTGGCTTACAAACTAATAACTTATACAAATATTATTTTCTATTTTTGATACATTTGATTTAAAATAATCTGAGCCCATCTCCTGTAAGCAACATCTCATAGTAAGGCTTAGCCTAGACTAGAGACAGTAATTTGTGTCAAAATGCCTGAACATCAAAGCTCCAGATAATGGTTGTCTGTAGTATGTGGATAAGAAGGACATTCAAATGAGTCTCTTATTGCCATATTTTTGGTGTTCCAGCTTAAAACGTGATTTCAATACGTACGCTGGGTTATATTTAGTCCAGGCAGTAGTGGTCGACCTGGTTTACTCTTCACTGCAGTGATTGTCGTGACCACAGTACCGCAGGGCATGACCGTGCGGTCCATCTCCACTCTCTTAGTGGGGGCTGGAGTAGGGGACTGCCACGACCGCACCTCACTGGGTTTCAGGTATGTCAACTGTGGTACAAGAGAAAGAAGGTGAAGACATGATTATCACACATGTTCAAGTATAACTGGTTGGAATGTCAATAAAACTTCAAAAACATTGTGTGAAACATTAATGTGTTGGATAGACATGAATATGATATGCATTAAGTAGTTAAAAAGCTAGTTCTTACCTCAGTAGTAAGTGACCCTGTCACTTGATCTTTGGTCATGAGTGTAAATGTTAGCTGTCCTTTGGGCTGCTTCTTCACCAGATCAAAAGGCACAGACACTTGACCCAGTAAGGAGTCTGTCAGGACGACAAAACATCCCAATCAGTTTGCTATTACAAGACTTCATACATAGAGGAAAAATACATGAGTCAAATGGCAGACAACACAATACAGAGGACATTTTAACTGTCAGACAAAGCTTTCATTGTTGTTAAAAACAACTCCAAAGTAGAACTATTTTGGGTGCATATGGGACAGATTATTAGCATCATTCCCTCTCCCTGTACCTAAAGACAGAGATTCAAAACAAAGATACACTTACTCTCCTGAGGTTTCCCATCATCCAGCAGCTGAATTTTCAGCTCTTTTGATCGTCCATTCAGCTCACTGATGAGAGAAAGAGAAACATTCACTAAACTGAAAATGAGTAACAGAAAGACAATGAGGGAGATAGGAGAACTGTGGGTTGGATATTACGCAACCGGTGGCAAGTGTTCACTAAGCGATTGAGCTCACAGGCTACAAATTAATTTTTGTTTCCCCTATAGACCGGGGTCTGTAAAGACTGTTTCTGGCAGCATTGGAGCTGGACTCACAAGATGAAGGGCTGGTCCCAGGCTGGGCTGGCTGTGTTCTGTAGGACTGAAGTGGAGAGTTTCTGTGGAGGGTCATCTAGCTGCAGCACACACAGGCGATTCAGACTGCCTGCAAAGAACAGAAGATGAGTTTAACAGAAATGCATGTTCACATACAAATCAAACATTGGGGTTGGGGATAATGAAACACTAGTCAATACAGTACACTGACAACTCAATTTAGGAGCATTATGATTTTTGAACATTAGATCAAATTCACTTTAGATGTCTGAACCACAGAACTAGAATGAGTTCATTCTACTTCTATGGTCTGAACACTTTAGTTTAATAGCATGCTAATAACTTTGAGTCACTTCTGTGACCAGTACCTTTACATGTCAATGGCTGAAATAAAGCAGCTCTGGCTATCAGGCTTGTAACAGAATGAATAATGCATCAACTGGTAGAGACACAAGTTGCCCTGGCCATTGGCCAACTAAAAACTCAGCTTCAGGCCAGACTGAGGCTAAGCTAAGGGGAATGGAGCCATTACAAGATAGCAGGAAACTTCACTAGTGACTGGCAAGCCAGACTGAAACTCAATGAAAGGGACCTGGATTGCTTTAATTCATTAAATATCTGCAGTTAGGTAGAGCCTTTCAGACAGCACACACAAAAAGCTGCTGCCTCTAGTTTTGGGTCACAGCCAATTTCAAAAATCCTACCAGCATAATTGTCCACTTTGCTTTAATGAAAAAGAAGCAACTGGGGTGAGAAGTGGTGAACGCCACAAATTCATTTATCAACGGTAATCTATTCAGGGAGATACGCTCTGCCCCTGCTGTGCTGTGATGAGCTGCAGCTATGACAGCCCTGCTACTGTAGGAGAGTTTAGAACCACAGTGATTAGGGTTCAACAGAGGTCAGAAAAGAACAAGTCTCAGTGGCTCCTTGGGTTCCACGATGCAGTCATCTCTTCTGGCAGCCACCTCAAGATGAGGCACATTTGGAGCTGTAACAATACTTCAGTGTTTTGATCATGTTTCCATAGATGAACCAGGTTGTGACCCAGTGGTCCCTCACCTGCAGCACCGTCCTCTTGCTCCTTACACGTCACCCGGATATTCTTTACCAGCAGCTTCCAGTCGTGAGCACGGGGGGGCTTGGGCGGTGATGTCACCTTGTTACGTGCCTCCTAGAAAAGGTGACAGAGAACATGGCGATACTAGGCACTTCCATATGCCATGTAGTGCAGAGTAGAAATGTAGAGCTAGAGGGTGTGCAGGCTATTGTTCCAGATCAGCACTAACACACCTGACTCAAGAACGTGGGGTGTAGAGACTAAGCAACCTATCAATGTTGCTATGTAAGCGCTTCAGCACATCAATCAATGGAGAGGTATAGAGATGGCCACAGGGTGACAGGAGCACGATGTGCTGACGCTGTGTTTTTGTTGTCGTATGTCTTCCTCTCACCTTGACCTCTGTGGCATGAGCAGGCCTGCAACTCAGCATAACGGAGGGACGCACCGCACACAGCAGCTGTCTCAGCCTGTCCTTTACTGCAAACACACTGGGGCCTGTGGCATGGTCCTGACAGAGACGTACAACAAACAAACCGATCAACTATCCCATCATATCACTAGCAATCATCGCCATTACACTTTGACTTGTCTGGACTGATGGTTTTGGGATACATCCTAAAGGAACATGTTCAGGTTTGCAGTTTACACTCAAGAAGTATTGAAACACTTACGTCGTTTTTTCAAATGTGTATTGCCTTTTTAACACTACAACTGAGACTGTGGGCTGTACCTGTGTGAAGCTGGGGCTGAGGTGCAGGTCCCAAGTCTCAAGATGGCACACCCCCCAGACCACCTGGACCTGCCCTTCAGGCTCCCTCATCTGCAAGTCCAACTGGGGAACAGAGGGCAACAGAAACACCATAAGCAACAACACAGTTACACACACAGCTCAGAGTGCAAGCCAACACAATGAGCTGTAATTGAGCAGTCCAGCACAGAGAGAGTAAGTGAGAGAGAGGGAGTGAGCGAGAGTGGAGGTGATCGTCAGAGGTAGGACTGTACTAGTGACTGGGCCATCCTAGGGCTGTTATGGTGACTGTATAACCAGCACACCGGCAGTCACGAGTCATGACTGCAGTCAAATTCCATGTGACAATTTAACAGTAACTAGGCTTCTCCAAGCTCTGATGCTGCTACTGGTCATTAGTAGCATACCAAACTTGTTAACTGCCTGGTACTCAGCACTCTATTGTCCCTCTAATAACTCTGACATCAATGCAAATGTAATCGAAAATCTAATCAAACACTTAATGAGAGCCCATGAGCTCATGTTGTGCAACATTTCTATAAGCTATGCAATTGCATGAGTTTTGATGGCCTCTACTAAAAAGAGAAGGATCCCATCAGCTTTCTATAGGTTAAGCCTACTATATTTATTTATCCACTTTACTAATATTAAACCCATTGCTTCGTTTTACAATAGGAGTATAGCCTAATTGGCTAGCATAAAAATTAACCACAGGAAAAACGTCCTCCATTCACAATTTAAGTGCAGAGATTTTTTTGTTCCGAGACAGGTGCATGATAATGGTCCTTCCTAAATGAAAAGTAATTTCTGTGGTCACCACCTGCAGAATCACTCCTTTATTGGGGGTGTCTTGCTAATTGCCTATAATTTCCACCTTTTGTCTATTCCATTTGCACAACAGCATGTGAAATGTATTGTCAATCAGTGTTGCTTCCTAAGTGGACAGTTTGATTTCACAGAAGTGTGATTGACTTGGAGTTACATTGTGTTGTTTAAGTGTTCCCTTTATTTTTTTGAGCAGTGTATATTCTGGTGATCCGACCAACTGAACATATGCGGTGGTACTTAAGGTATATTATGTCAGTTCGGTTGCCCTCTGACACATTCTCATCAAGGATTGAATGACATAAACTCTACTGTGGAAAGTCTAAATGTCAGAGATATCGGATTCACATGGAATTGTTGTTTAATTCAAATGTTTGAATATGACATTATTTGTGAAGAGATGAAATGTAATTTTAGCTTCAAAATGAGAGATCTGTGCTTTCATAAGTTTTCCTCTGCTCACAGTGGTCCGCCCCTGTGAAGAGGCATGGGTTATAAACCTTTCAGACACACCCCTCTCCCTCCACTATAAAAGCCATTTTCCCAGAAAATAACTTTCTGTTCCGGGTACTCTAGGATGACGATCCAGTGTCAGAATGGTTCAGATAATCACTATAGATGAAGCCAACATCAGCATGGACTTTGATTGTGAATGGTATGAACTTTGAACACGTATTCACTACAGAAGTGATATCTCCTAGCCTTTGAGTTAGCAACAGCTAAACGCAGGTTCGGAAGGACAGGAAGTATCCCGTCTAATACACACAACGTTCCCGTGACTACCAGAGACATTCTTCAAAGGACAAAGGACCCGGGTTGGCGACACAGGCCATCTACCACCAACCTACTGAAGCGCAGCTCAGAGTAAATATTGATTGCATTTTCCTCTTCAAATGGGCGGTAATTTAGAATGCATAAGATACTGTATTTACGATAGCACAGCTCGCCTATGTTCAAGTCTCCCGCGCTTTCACTAGGACTCCCCCCCTTCCCTTTGTGTAACAAGCTGTCATATCGATTCTGCCCGCTAGGGACGTTTTCCTGTATGACGTAATTTGTGATCAAGTTATGATTTAATTGTGTATGTGTGTTTCTGTGTGATTAGTTAGGTATTTAGTAAATAAATCATTAAACCCAATTTTGTATTGCTGATTCAACTTGTTAGCCAGGATTCTTGCAGATAATCAAGGACTTACAACTTTCAGATGAGACTGAATAAAATGACAATTAATGTGACTGCTATTTAGTAAAATATTACTAAATCTTTAAGAGTTTATTCGAAAGATAACAGCTCTATAAATATTCTTTCGTGGTGTCCCTTTCTAGTTAATTCATATTTACATGATTAGTTCAATCAGGTAATATTAATTACGGAGAAATTATTTTATAGAATAGCATGTCATAGCAATTAATCTGGCATAGTCAAAGACACGACACCACCAAGACAGTCGTTAAGAGGGCAGGACAAAACCTATTCCCCCTCAGGAGACTGAAATGATTTGGCATGGGTCCTCAGATCCTCAAAGTTTTACAGCTGCACCATCGAGAGCATTCTGACTGGTTGAATCACTGCCTGGTATGACAACTGCTCAGCCTCTGACCGCAAGGCACCACAGAGGGTAGTGCGAACGGCCCAGTACATCACTGGGGCCAAGCTCCCTGCCATCCAGGACCTCTGTACTAGGCGGAGTCAGAGGAAGGCCCTAAACATTGTCAAAGACTCCAGCCACCCTAGTCATAGACTGCTCTCTCTGCTACTGCACGGCAAGCGGTACCGGAGCACCAAGTCTAGGTCCAAGAGGCTTCTACCCCAAGCCTTAAGTATCCTGAACACCTAATCAAATGGCTACCCAGACTATTTGCATTGCCCCCCTCCACTCCCCCTCTTTTACACCGCTGCTACTCTCTGTTGTTATCATCTATGTATAGTCACTTTAATAACTCTCCCTTCATGTACATATTACCTCAACTAACCGGTGCCTCCGCACATTGACTCTGTACCGGTACCCCCCTGTATATAGTCTCTCTATTGTTATTTTACTGCTGCTCTTTAATTACTTGTTACTTTTATTTCTTATCCATATTTTTCTTAACTGGATTGTCGGTTTGGGGCTCGTAAGTAAGCATTTCACTGTGAGGTCTACACCTATTGTATTTGGCGCATGTGACTGATAATTTTATTTCATCACGTGAGTCACATGAAATGCCTCCACTGCAATCATACTACAGTAATGTTAGAACTGTGTGATTTACATAGCCAAAGTGCACTGAGCCGCACAACCACAGAGCGTGTGAGGCAGAAAGAGAAACACACACTGTCTCAATATACTGTATAAATACACTGTGCACAAAAAAACATTAAGAACACCTTCCTAATAGAGTTGCACCAATTTGTTGGGGCATGGGCTCTACAAGATGTTGAAAGCAATCCACAGGGATGCTGGTCCATGTTGACTCCAATGCTTCCCACAGTTGTGTCAAGCACGTACTATCATACCTAATTCAAAGGCACTTAAATATTTAGTCTTGCCCATTCACCCTCTGAATGGCACACATACAAAATCCATATCGCAAGGCTTAAAAATCCTTCTTTAACACACCCACGCCACCCCCAACACTGATTGAAGTGGATTTAACAAGTGACATTAATAAGGGATCATAGATTTCATCTGGATTCTCCTGGTCAGTCTATGTCATGGAATTCATAACGTTTTGTACACTCAGTGTATATCCATTCACAATTACTCATGACAAGAACAATTCTAGTGTTGGTTAGTCAGTCATTCGTCGCAACATACAAAAGGATGAAAATATTTCGAAAAGCCTGTCCCTAGGAGTTTTCCAGACCAAACCGAAGAGACCTGTAAAAAACAAATAGTCTCCTTCTGCACCACCCAAAAACAACAGCATATCCAAAAAAATAACAAAGGTGTCCTGACCGAACTTAATCCAGGCTTCAGATTTTTAAAAGGGATTGCTAACTAGCATTAGTGCAGTGACTGGAAGTATCGGGTAACTGCTAGCATGCTAGTAGATTCCCATAGACTTCCAGTCATTGTGCTAACGCTAGTTAGCAATGGCTCGCAAAACTACCTGTAACTTCCTTTATGCTGGACACAGATATATAAAAATGGTATCCACGATTCCATCTGACTCTGGGAAAGTAGATACAGGGCCTCATTGCCAAAATCCCCAAAGTATCCTATCAAACCTCGCACTGGATTTGTATTTATGGCAGATTCAAATCAGTCCCACAATGAGGCAACAAGTAAAGCACCTTATTTCAAAATACCTTTAATTCAAGCAGAGAGACAAAGGCTAGATTGCGTAAACATTGTGGGTAAACCTGAGACTTGGCTGTAAACCTGAGACTTGACTGTAAATCGTGCCCAGTCAGTTATGGGCCGTGCTACTAAAATAGATGAATCAAGCCATCTCTACTTTGTTTTGCATGAAAGAGAGCCTATCACTCAACGTCAAGACAATTATTTTTGGGAAAATTCTTAATTCCATTAGTATGTGATTGTGTCTGTGATTATACTCCTAACAATGAAAGTGGAGGTAGTAGGGAACCAAAAAATGAGGGAGCTGGGAACTCATCCCTTTCAGTATTTTACATGACACTGACAGTAATTTAAACAAGGTCTCCAGGGCATTTATCAACCTCTGGGTCCTCGCCATTTAATCTGATTCTCGTAGCAAAAGCGAAGCTCTGCTGAAGTGCGTCATGTTCAATAAATTAGAGCTTCCTCCATTAAGACAACCAGGAACCCTGCCACCTCTGACTCGCTCTCCCTTTGTTCGTATTAAGCATAGCTCCAATAGAAATGTGAAGGGATAGATTATAGCTGCAGATTTTGTGAGCACAACTGTTGTGTTCATTTACCTGCAGTTCAAGTGGAGATATCATTACGCTGTACCTACAGGGCTCTCCTGGAGACATGGCTGATGGTGAAGCACTGAGGGAGAACTGAAGCTTGTCCCCAATCACCTTGCATCGTGCAGCCTAGGGGAAGACAAGACAGCAAATAGTTACAATATTACCATACAATAAGCGAGGGAACACTCAAAAATGTATTTGAGGTAAAAAGGTGCTTGGTGCTAAACATGCCTAACTATGATTATGGTATTCTTGCAAACTGCATACGTGGCTCACATTACAATTGGTTAACCTGTAGTTTTTCCTTAATGGTAACAATGTGTGTTGCTTTTTTCAGAGTGTGACAACAATCAACTTGAAAGCTCAAACATGAAGCATCTCTTAAAGGCAGGTACTGCCCATTTCTCCCTGCTTGAGCCTCCTTGTCATTGGTTCCCTCGTCTCCTTATGGTGCTTTCAAGACACCTGGTAACTCTGGAAGAAAAAAAACTAGGTCAAATCATGACATCATTGATCTTCAGGTTGGAGCGCTAGAACGATGCCATAGTTTCCCACTTAGAAATCTGAGTTAGATGACCGTTCTAACGATTTTTCCTAGTCGGAGCTAGTTTTTCTCCACTCCAGAGGTCCCAGTTGTCTTGAATACACTGGAGTCAGAAGTTGGAGAACTCGAGTTCCGAGTTGTTTTACAGTGCTGATCTGTACTGGGCTGGCTATAAGGGGACCGGTACATAAGCTTCTTACTGCATACACACATACCAATGGAGGCAGCGCAAGGACACACCTTTGTTCACCAAAGTCTCTGGGAGCAAAAAACAATGAAGCAGCATCTGGATCTTGCATATTACAGAAAAGCCCCCCAAAAACTGAGCAGGCATTTAATAACACAGGCTAGTTTAAATCACTGCTTTGCTTTGTTTCTCCATACAAAATCTGCCAATGCTATTATTGAAAATCTTATTGATAACTTCTGAGAATGTTGTTCACCTTCCTTTTAGAAGAGGGCTGGTTATATGAGGATCCCATAAACTTAGAACTGGAGAGGAGGTAGTAAAAGTGTGCTTACAGCATGAAAACTGCAAAGAGGCTGCTATTGGCTCCAGCCAGACAATTTAAGGGGAGGGGGAAAATGTCTGTTAGTGCCAGTGAAGTTAATGGACATTGTGTAACTCAGGAGATTGGCCGCTGCAGACCTGAAATTAAGTTAAATGGCTGTAGCACCAGTAGAGCAGCCCCTCTACATTGAATTACAGTGGAAGAGTGGATTGACTACAAAGCCGGGTTATGACATTAGGGCATGTTGATTAGGAAATGGCAACAGCATAAATGCTTACTTTTCCAGCTGTAATGAATGTTAAAGAGGCCAACACTGCCAAAAGAAAATTTTTTTCATTGGCTATAGGAGGAGAATGAGGACGCTGCACTGGGATCAACAATGACAACATTGATCCAGATTCCTCATCTTAACTCACTCTTGATTTTAGTCAGGAAAAGAAGCATTCAAAAACAATGGTAAAACCATATCTGGGCTATAATTCATTAATGTACTGAGCTTTACATTGTGTGTGAAATTTATTGAGAACCATTGGATGAGAGACAGTCCCGGTGTATCAGACTATCTTACCTTCTGACTAGCAGACTTCTTGAAGCTGGACACTTGGCCAACCACCAGTTCTGATGACTCGAGGCCGTCCTCTTCTAATATTAGTTGCACTGGGCACTGTGTGAGTTAGGAGTACACCGATCAGGTCAGGAGGTGATCAGCAATAACTGTCATTATCTCAACATTACACTTAATTTTGACAGTTTCAATCAAAGAGTTAGAGAACATGGAAGAAATGGATCACCTTTACAATTTGTATCACGTTTACAGTTTGCAGCTACAGGGGCTTCAACTCTTGACAGTAACTTGAGAGATGACGTTTCAACAAGGCAGTGTCAATGTATGGGAATCAAGATTGTTGACACTGTATTCCGTGACAGGGAGCTTGTGCTGTCACATGTGTGCTCAAGTCTTGTTAGGTTCATACAGATCCTGTATTCATATATTGTTTGTTTGGCTACAGTGGATTCTTTGTAACGTCTACCAGGGACTATTTAAAAAAAAATGCGTAGCTACAATCAGCTCTGTAGTTTCCCAATAGTAATTTGTTAAGTGAAACAAGCTATTGGTCGACATGGGACTTCAATTTTTCAACTAACCTGCTATTAGCGATACTGTATTTGTTTTCGTTTAGGGGAAAGGGTATCTTGTAAATGTCCGTGTACATTTGCAGGTGATTCTCCAAAACCACAGAAAACTCAGAAAGATATTAAATCTACAGTAGCACCAAGAGCAGGTTATTTGAAAATTCCATGGTGGCGTTAACGGCCAGTAATGGAAACGTATGTATCACATATATGGCGTACAAACGGTAGCTAGACTTACCCCAGACTTCGTCGATTCATCATTCAAAGCTCTGCACCAAGCCCCTCTCCATTGACTTTTCCAACTGTTCAGTGAAAGCGCCCATCCCAACAGAACGTCCGCTTCCCCCGAACCAGCATTGTTTTGCTCAGGCATCTGTATCCGTAGATCGCTGTAAAAATACTGTACTAGATACAGTATCAATGTAATAATGGAGGCAATGAACAGTGTAACCATGCAAAGCCATGGCAAGTCTCCCACACCGGAATTTGAAGGGAGACTTTCTGAGTCCAATTCTCCCAAATCAGCATTTGGAAGATGAATTTCTGAGCCAGGCATCCTCAGCAATTTACTTGGTTAGCTAGCTATGTATTTAGCTAATAACAACGCCCCCTTAAAAGTAAGACCAGTACAAAAACATGGTCTGATGATCTTTGCAAGAAAGTCCCTGTCATTCAAGACAGCTAGCTAACGGAGGACTAGATCCAGCTATTATAGCAATGGGAGCTAGTCTTGCTACCACAAGTTCAACCACTGAACCAGTATGCAAGCTAATGTCAGCCTCTTGTCAATAAGATCCTGGCTCCTGATTGAGGAGCAACTTTAAACGAAAATAAAATACCCAAGACGAGTAACTTGGCTGGCGACAGACTTCTCAAGGATGTAACGTTAATCTTGCTATCTATCTGGTTTGAAAACTGCAGTCAGAAGAATGCTAGCTAGGTAGCTAAAAACAAGCAAGTAAAATACATTGTTTCCTTTATTGCAAGTAACGTTAGCTAGCTAAAATAACGTGAGTGATATTCTGAGTAACGTTACGTTTTACCAAGCTTCTAAGTAAGTTCCACAGCTCTAGCTGAACAACATTGTATCAAATGTCTGTCTTTGACTAGCTAGCCAACAACAGTAAGTTAGCTACACATGGTTACGAGCTTTTCATAAAAGTTAGCTAACTTCAGACCTTTCTTTCATTCGATTGCTAGCTAACGTGTAACGTTATTCTAGTAAATTGCAGTAGGTAGCTAGCAAGCAAGTTAGCTAGCTGCTACCCAGTAACACGTATTCCAAAATGTAATGTTCATGAATCATTTCTGGCGTCCATGGTGTAAAACAAAGTGAAAGTAATATGTGGCTAGCTTTAAACGACGGGGGGGAAATGATAATTTCGTGAAGTTCTTATAAAGCCTCATCTCAAACTTGCAGAGCATCTCCGATGACCGAAATCGAAAACTTGCCAATGCGATATATGTGACTTGAACTGTTATTCCCAGAGTGCATAGCGATATCTTAAAGCACCCCAAGTGCGCCCTGTTTTACCCTCAAGTGGGTCTTTTGAAACTATCAATTATATCTTCAAATACATTTTGTTATATAAGAAAATCAGCTTTCTGATGCGGAAATAACTGCAATTACATAGCTATTATCGATACACGTTATGTTACGTTGCAGAGATACAAGGCTCAGATTGGACCAAACTACATTCCGTAGATTTTCCAGTGTTGTGTTTACAGAAATGGCTCCTCCTCTCTAGTAAGAACGACGACGTTACACTTTGTGTCAGCAAGTTATTATGAATAAATACATTTAAAGAACATAGCTAGCAAGCAACAACATACGTTGCTATATTCATCAAGTGAATCTGAAAGTTGCGCCTTCTCTTGATAACCATCGAACTTGCTCGAGGGAAATAACGTTTGCTGCGCGTTATAGCTAACTACTCACAATAGCTATCTAGCAGTAGCATCTAACGTCCGCTAGCTAGCTCATTTTGATGTTTAGCCCTGTTTTATGGAACGTAAACAACAATTGAAAGGTGTGTTTCAATAGCTTGCTAGTTTCCCCATATATTCAACCTGCCACTGTGGGGAAGCAGATCATCATGAACTGCCGTTCGGAGGTTCTGGAGGTGTCGGTGGAGGGAAGACAGGTCGACGAGGCTATGCTGGCTCTGTTGCACACTATCCTATTGCATCGCAGCACTGGAAAATTTCACTACAAAAAAGAGGGCACCTACTCCATTGGCACTGTTGGCACACAGGACATTGACTGCGACTTTATTGATTTCAGTTTTGTTCGTGTTTCTTCAGATGAGCTTGACAGGGTCATCAGGAAAGCAGTGGGCGAATTCAAGGTAGGCCTGTCTGATTATTCTGATTGTTTGGATATTGAAATTGACGTTATACACTAAAACATGTAGCTAGCTGTATTTTTCTTAAACTGCAATCCAGACCTCTGGATCTATGTTGTTCTTTACAGGATGCCATGGGCAACGGGACTGATGGAATGGGACAAATCTCACTGGAGTTCTACCAGAAAAAGAAGTCTCGCTGGCCTTTCTCTGATGAGTGTATTCCATGGGAGGTCTGGAGCATTAAGGTCAATGTCGTCAACCTGGCCAACGAGCAGGAGAGACAGATCTGCCGGGAGAAAGTGGGCGAGAAGCTGGGCGAGAAGGTGATCAACATTGTGGAGGTGATCAACCAGCATGAGTACCTACCCAAAATGCCCACACAGTCGGAAGTGGACAATGTGTTCGACACCAGCCTCAAAGACGTACAGCCTTACCTGTACAAAATCACTTTTCAGATCACTGATACGCTGGGCACCTCAGTAAGCACCACCATGAGAAGGCTGATAAAAGACACCTTAGCACTGTGAGGGAGTCTCAAGATGATTTGCATCGTAAAACATGGCTGTGGGTAGCCTGGTTCCAGATCTGTTTGTGCTGTCTTGCCAACTCCTATGATTGTGACTATAGGATGTTATCAAGACAACACAAATGGATCAGGGACAAGGCTGTGTGCTTTATTGACTATGGGATGTAATTGCTTCATTGACATCGGCATTTGCAGGCCTGTGAGTGTCTTAAGTATTAGTTAGAAGCACTGGTAGTACACTAGAAGTACCACCATCAAATGTCTAATCCGCTTTATTCACATTTGTAAGCAGTCATTTTAGGATCCTAGTTATCTATCCCTATTCTTTCACAAAATGCCTTTGTCAACACTGAAACATGACCTTTCACATCCGATAGTACAATTTGAGCTTTTATGTTTTTGTATGAAGAAAGTGCTGCAAAAGTAGCATGTCTGTCTGAAACAGGTTTTCATTTAATAACTGCTTTAAGTAATTGTAAAGTAACTATCTTATTTATGTTTCTGACATTAGCTTTTGTTATTAGAAAATAATGTGCAGAAAGCTGTTTCACTTTTGAAAATAAAATCGATAATCCTAACTGACTTCACTTTCCCAATTGTTATTCTAGAAAACCACCTGGTTCTGTGCTTACTGATGTTAATTAAGGAAAAGACAGACCAACGCGTACTTCGGCCGTGCGCAGTGAGTGGCCGTCCTATTGCGTCTGACCACAGAATATTGGTCGTCATTTTCTGTTCATTTCCTGACTCTACACGTTCAATTGCCGCGCTTCTTCCACACCAAGCAGGTGATTTACTGCAGATGACTGACATTTGTGTTGGTCTGTCTTCTCCTTTACAGGTTCAGATTTGTGAAGTATATTCAAAGACAGTACAGTATGAAGATAGGCAGAAACTGCTTCTACAATAGACAGTGGTGATTTTAGCATGTAAATGTTGGGGCAAACTCTTTTAGATGCATGTCATTAAAGCCACTACACAACACTTAACAATATATTAATTGGACTATAACGGTGACAAACGGTGCCCACAAACTGTTAGGGCCTACATAAAGCTGCCCCAACAGCAGTCCCAACACCTTACCAATTTTACTCCTGGCTATCAGCAGAGCCTTGTCTGGCAGTGAAACAGTTCATTCAGCCTCATTTACTGCCTTAAAAAAAACATAGCTCATATGGCTGACTGGCTTAAACAAATGTGGTTTCTACTGACAATTGAGATGTACAAACTATGGCATAAGGGGACGACGAGAGGATAAATGGCAATCCGTAATTTCGATTAAGACGTTAATGAGCGAGCTAGGACGGACATAGTCAATATAACTAGTTGTTCAGCACTTTTTAAATGTACGATGACAGAATTCATAACATGGGCCGTTCTTACAGTATTCTCCCTGTACACCGAGTCAGAACCGTAGGATAAATAAAGGGGGCATATAAGCAGACAATTAAAGATCTTACAATATTCGATGATGACATTTCTCTAAAACAGGCTATAGGTTACATGTGCACCACCAAGTCAGAACAGTAGGCTAAATTATGAGGGGAAATGGCCCAAATTAATAGCGTGGGGCACATGGACTACTAACAGCTTACTACACAACATACACTTAGTATTACTTTCTTAGCTACAGTATACATATCTCCCTGGCATATTACATAATTTATGCAGCAGCATACAATTCATTTTTGGACTCGCCTTATTGTGCTATGCTCACTTGAACAGGAAGGTGGTGCGGCGGTCTTTCGTAGGCAAACTTTGTCATCAAAGTCTGGCATTCTCTGGATTTATGGTGCTTTCAAAGACAACTGGTAATTCGGGAAAAAAACAAGGTAGAATCATGACGTTAGTGATCTCCAGGTCGGAGCTCTCGAAAAAGCCAGAATTCCCGACTTGGAATTCAGTTGCATGACTGTTCAAACGTATTTTCCCAGTCAGAGCTCGTTTTTCCCGAGTTCCCAGTTGTCTTGAACTCACTGAAGTCTGAGATTTTCCAGTTCTGAGTTTCCAGTTGTTTTGAAAGCGGCAGAAGTCATGCTGGATTGACAGAATGGCCAATGTTTATCCTTTTAAGCTTGGAAAAGAAACCCTTAAAAGAGATTCTTAAAGACTTTGACCACACATCCACTCCACTGAATAGCAGGCTAGTGATTGCTTTGCAATGCTTGCAGTTTGCCACTGATTTTTCCAAACCGCTCATTGTTGAATTTGCGATTTCCCACTTGTTGTGTAATGTTAATGTCCAATGGTCGATGAGCACCGATACGTTTTATCTATAACTTATCTTCATATGACAAGGATTGAAAAGGATTTGCCAGTAGATTGTTGACTTTATTCATGATGATGACTGCTATGTAACTTGCTAGCTAAGATTTTGAAAGTTGATGTTGACATGATCAGTCCAATCAAAGCTACTGTAGATATAACGTGATTTGACGTCATTTTATCTGTGGCCAATGACTTTGAGCCTTCTTGCAGGGGCACTTCTAATGTAACTCTATGACAGCACCCAAGGGGCTTGAATTTTTGAGCTCACCCCATAGATTTTGCAATGATGTGGCATCCCTATGAGTGACAGAACACTGAGCCAATTACGACACAACTAGAGAACATTACCACCCCTACGCAGAAAGCACTGAGCTGGGCTGAAACACCTGCATTTTGGAGCTGGCAAACTCAAGAAAGCAAAAAAGAGACCATGTTTGTATGCGGCTTTAATAACTCAATTATTAGTATTTTTTTTTACATTGTTTGCAAACTTATATGTGACACGTATAAATGCCAAAACAACATGCAAAACAGCCAAAATCATAGCTAAACAGGTGGGGTTCAAAACAGGTGGGGCTCTGTCCCGCCTGCCTTGAATGATGTGTCGCCACTGACAATAGAAATCCCAGATCACACTTATAGGCAATGTTATGGCGATGTTAGCTAGTTAAGCTCATGCACAGAAACGCGTCATCAGGTATAAAGGTAATCTCGTGCTGAACTGCACATGTGCAGGCCTTCAATTCATAGGCACTCCTTCGATATAAACCTGGTCTGTTCGGTCTATTTCGCAAGTGTTCCGGGAAGTCTCGCCATTTTGCCTCTCTGTGTAATTATCAACCTCATACAAACTATTTCAGACTTAATCATACTAGTATTGAGCCGACAGAGAGTAAAATACACATGTTATTAGCCATTCAAATTCACTCCTGTGAATTCCATTCAAATTCACTCTACTATACAAGTCGCTTGTGTGCTGTTGTATTTGTGTACCAAATTAATAATTCAAAACAAAATCTACCATACACCACACCCAGTATATATAATATATATAATTTAGAAACTCTGTGGTATACTGTATACCAAGCATGTAGCTTCAGACAGGTCAAGTTGTAAAGATGTTGAGGAAATCTTCAAATAAAGAATTAGTAACTAAACAGTCAAGTCATTTTTTAGGTTGAGAGGCCAGATGCTTTATTCAAAAGCAGTATTTGCCATGCAGCTGTGTGGATGTTTTTCCTCATCTAAGTTGCAAAGGTTTCCTCTCCAATCATGTATTTTTCATTCACAGGATGACCTTGTACAATAATGGAGAACAAAGCATTTCCAGTCTCTATATTCTCAAGGGCCACAGAGCAGATAGCAAATTCACTTCCAGAGTCACAGCCAAAAAATTAGTCACCACTGTCCAAGTGGCTAAACAGTTTGAAAAACATATCTGTGACCCTCGGCAGTGACCATCTGTCCAAGGAAAAACATTGGCACCATTTCTCTTGGTCACATTAGTTAATTTTAATCTATTTTGCATTGTTATCTGTAACAGCTTTGGTCATGCCTTAATAATGGTAATAATGGTAGCCTGACTGCCATTAGGTACCGAGATGAGATCCTCAGAGCCCTTGTGAGACCATATGCTGACACATGCACATTTGTGGCCTGCTGGAGGTCATTTTGCAGGGCTCTGGCAGTACTCCTCCTTGCACAAAGGCGGAGGTAGCGGTCCTGCTGCTGGGTTGCTGCCCTCCTACGGCCTCCTCCACGTCTCCTGATGTACTGGCCTGTCTCCTGGTAGCGCCTCCATGCTCTGGACACTACGCTGACAGACACAGCAAACCTTCTTGCCACAGCTCGCATTGATGTGCCATCCTGGATGAGCTGCACTACCTGAGCCACTTATGTGGGTTGTAGACTCCGTCTCATGCTACCACTAGAGTGAGAGCACCGCCAGCATTCAAAAGTGACCAAAACATCAGCCAGGAAGCATAGGAACTGAGAAGTGGTCTGTGGTCACCACCTGCAGAATCACTCCTTTATTGGGGGTGTCTTGCTAATTGCCTATAATTTCCACCTTTTGTCTATTCCATTTGCACAACAGCATGTGAAATTTATTGTCAATCATTGTTTCTTCCTAAGTGGACAGTTTGATTTCACAGAAGTGTGATTGACTTGGAGTTACATTGTGTTGTTTAAGTGTTCCCTTTCTTTTTTTGAGCAGTGTATATCGTATCGGAACCTAAGTATCGTGATAATATTGTATCGCGAGGTCCCTGGCAATTCCCAGCCCTAATTCAAGGGTGTTAGTTTCTTATAAGCACAATACAAACAATATACACACTCAATATCAAGGCAGTTACTGAATTATCAAATCTTTATTACAGAAAAAAATTCAAGCACAAAAACTGTAAGAAAAAAACTAAACTGCTGCAGTTCATGTTGAGCAACCATACAAATATTAATCATTGCAGAAATAGCACAGTAATACACAAAGAATGTATTTTCATAAACAAACTAATTATAGGTACACAATTATACAAACGCTGCCATATACACAAAATTATATTTTATATCTTTGCACTCAATTTATTTTTTTAATGATCTTGCATAAAATCCAGAGCACAAATATAAATATATACATTGTTTGAACCTAACCACCAAATCTCAAAATCCTTTTTCCAGGTGTAATTAAGACGCCATCACCACCACAGCAAAAAGTATACACTTAAACAACCAAAATATACACTTTATATTCTGACTCTGTTATAGGACAGGGAATTATTTTCCAAATCCCACTTTTACCCCCCAAGAGCAACAGTCTTGCTTTCACATGTTCTTAATTATTATATACATACACATACATATATAATTAACTTTGTACAAGGCACACCTGTTAATTGAAATGCATTCCAGGTGACTAGAGTGTGCAAAAGTGTTAACAAATTCAAAGAGTGGCTACTTTGAAGAATATAAAATATATTTGTTTAACACTTTTTTGGTTACTACATGATTCCATCTGTTATTTCATGGTTTTGATGTCTTCACTATTATTCTACAATATGGAAATAGTAAAATAAAGAAAAACCCTGGAATGAGTAGGTGTCCAAACTTTTGACTGGTACAGTATATATATATATATATATATATATATATATATACATATATATACACATACATACACACACTTATTGGCTCTTGGTTGTAAACCATTATAAATATCTATGTAAAAAAAAAATGAATATGCAAAAACTCTGACTGTGCTTCATTTTAACAGAACTATTGGAAAATTGTCTCAGGATGCATATGCTAAGGCCATGCAATCAATTCATAGGATTACTTGTGTAATTATCAACCTCATACAAACTATTTCAGACTTAATCATACTAGTATTGAGCCGACAGAGAGTAAAATACACACGTTCTTAGCCATTCAAATTCACTCCTGTGAATTCCATTCAAATTCACTCTACAAGTCACTTGTGTGGTGTTGTATTTGTGTACCAAATTAATCATTAAAAACTAAATCTACCATACACCACACCCAGTGGGCAGAACGTAAACAAAACTCCTTTCCCAAAAGTACATATTTTCCATATTCTTTACACAATAATCCACTAATGATAATCTGTAATTTAATGAGTGATAGCTAAAATTAAACAAGAAATTATTTATTTTACTCAGGATTTACAACAACAACAAAAAAAGTGTCAGTTGAAATAATAACTGGTCTTTGGTCTTGTTTACTTGTATAATCTACATGAAATATCATTGAGGCAACGGCAAAATCAGAATGAAGAATTAACACAAATAGCCAATATGAAAACCATAATTTTATGGTACAAAACAGATTACAGCTGAAATGTTAATGGAATGCAGAGGATTCAAAATAAAGATTCATATAACTGAAATTAAATCAATGTAATTTGACCATTATATGTAATGTAAATATTGAACAGAATTGCAAAGTGCATATCAATAAACATGATGCCTGAGGCCACTAAAATCATCTTCATAATGTCATCTTCACACATCAATCAACAAAAATTCACAACTTAAGCAAAAGCACGTAACTGTTCTTGAATTGTACAGTACAGCAATTCCTAAACAAAGCTCTTTATTGAATCCAAAAAATAGTTCTATAGGTAAAGACAACTGAAAGGGGGTTATCTGAATTAGGTCAGTACTGTGTAAATCTAATATCAATGGCAAAGTAACCATTGTAAGGAGCTGATGAGTCAAATAGCAGTTAATTGCAGACATTCACTTTCTCACCTCTATGACACATGGCCACTGGAAAAGATAACATGAAGGCAAGCCAACTACCAACAGCAATAGATACATTCAAAATCTTTCTTGTGTCGGCTGAGTTGTATTTGATCTCTTACGATGCTGTGAGCATAAAGTATCATCTCAGATGCTCAAAACAGAGTACAGGTGTTTGTGTGAGACATAATTAAATGTGACTATGGCTCTTCTCATGGCTCCAAAGACTAAAGGCAGTTTTGAATGTTCTCTGGCAGAGCTTACACATGTACTGCCTCTTAAATGTGAGGGCAGAGAGAGTGGGGGCATGGTAAAAAAGGGTTTCTGATTCCTGAGGGGTGAGGGAATTATCCACACTATCCATCTTGGGTAGGGGGCTACTGTGTGATCTGTCCATCTCTGGCCTCTTGGTCCTGGGCATTGACGATGAGCTTCCAGGCTTCTCCTTCTCTTTTGCTACCACAGCTTTAGCTTCCACTGAATCTGCCTCCACTGGTTTAGGTGGAAAAACTTGTGTGGCAGGACATCCAGTTGCATGTGTGACCGCTGGTGGTGGTGAGGGGGAGGGAGACAAAGGGCGCCTGTCATCAACCTCTCTCGCTCCAGGTTCGTCGGAGGTTGACATGTGGGACTGGAAGTGGCTCCAAAGGCGGAAGTTGGTTCTGAAGGCCTTGTTGCAGATGTGACAGATGAAGGGTTTGATGTGGCACAGCAGCTCCTGGTGACGCTCCAGGTCTTTGTGGCCACCAAAGAGCTTGCCACATTTTTCGCATGGCCACACGCCTGGTTCCTCAGGCTCGACGGAGGCCCCAGACATCATGTCCTCCCTCTCGCTCACGGCCTCCTCAATGGGCTCATCCTTCACTGTCAGCTCGCCGTGATGTTCGTTGTGACACTGGCTAGCATTCAGGTCCTCGGGCACGAATGATGAAGAATCCTCCGAGTCCAACATAGGCGGACCTGAGGAGTCACTGTAGATTATGTCCTCTCTGGAGCTCCCCGCTCCCACAGACTCCTGGGCATGGAGAGGCCTTCCGAAGTGGTCAGATACTTCTCCATTGTTCTCCTCTCGATGGCTCATCTGCTCCTTAACAGTCATAATGTTGTGGTTGTGAACCTCCACCTGGTGTCTCCATATGCTGAAGGAAGACTTGAAGGTCCTCATGCACTCCAGGCAGGTCAGTTTCTTGTACTTGCAGTGTGCTTCATGTTCTTTTTTAACCGCTGGGCTGGAGAATCGGAGGCCACAGTAAGGGCACACGGTTGCGTGTCGACAGCCCCTCTCGTGGTCTCCCTGCTCAAAGAGAGAGGACAGCTTCTCATTGCAGAGTCTGCAGGAGTAAACCTCTGTGTCCGTGTTCTCTCTCTGACTGGGCTGGTCTTTTTGGTAGAGACTGCTCTCTCTCTCAGTCTCTTGGTTGTCTCTCTCCGCAGGGTGTGTCTTCAAATGCTGCTTGAACTGAGACAGAAACACAAACAATTTCCCACAGTAAGGGCATATCAAATTTGACTTGGACCTCAGGCCACCTTTTTTGGCAAATACCTGAGACTGCGAACCCTGCTTATTTCTCCTCAGCTTCATGAGCAAGGCTTTCTTTATTTCTCTCTCCCGCACAATATCAATCAGCTTCCTCTGAAACTTCTCATCCAGCTCGAATGAGCTGGAGGATGAAGCAGGGTTTTGTACCACTCCATGCTGGGTTTGGCAGTGGGTCCAGACTTTGAAGTTAGTGTGGAAGCGTTTGTGGCAGATGTCACAAGCGTATGGCTTATCTGGGTTGTGATACATGTTAACGTGGCGGTGCAATCCAGCATTGGATCTGAACACTTTCAAACAGATCCAACATTTAAACATCTTGCTCTTCCTGGGATCATCAGTCCAGTCTTCATCATTGTCATCCATGTTGGAGTTGTGAGGTACAGATTCTGACATATTGTCGTCGTCATCTTCACATGGGAAATCATGTTCGTTCACCCCTTTAGACTTTTTGAATGGGTACCTTCGATTGTCTCTCCTCACCCTTCTCTTTCCAGGGAGTTTAGAAAATGGCTTAGTAGGGCCTTGGTCAAAATCCATTTCATTGTTTTTGAGGTTAACTGGTAGAGAATCCCCAACTGTGATTCTAATGATATCAGAGGGGTCAGACAGTGGGCTGCTAGGCTCTGTCTTCACATGGAACTCCTTTCCTGGAGTTTCATCTTTATCATACCTACTGTGGTGCATTGACTTGAGAAGAAGCGGCGGAACTACTTTCACACTTTGTTTGTGCTCTGTCTGAATCCCTTCCTCTGTATTTGCCACCATCTTAACAACAGACTGTTCTCGACCTTGCAGTTTATTGAGCTCCAGTGTGGGGGAGAAGACTGGGACGGGACTGTCCATGGATAATGACCTGCGCAGCAGGCTTTTTATGAGTGGGCCACTCCTGTCAATGGTCTGGCTAGGATCCCCTACCTGGCCCTGAAATTGTGGTTTGGATCTGTAGAGCCTCTGCGCCTCCTCCTCTTCTTTAGTGCTTAGATCAGACTGTAACATGACTGTTGGAGATTCACTGAAGGAGACTGAGGAGGTGAGCTGTGGCCTTACTGATGCCCCTGTGTGTGATGATGTCTTCCCCTTTAAGATGGAGGCATATGAACTGATGGGCTTGCTATCAGAACCCTCACCAGTTGCTTCAGCTGATTTTCTGGGATTGGATGCAGTGTTTCTGGCTGATTCGTTTGGTTTCCTGTGTCCTGAAGCTTGAGTCTGTTCTCCTTGATCATTTGAACTGTAGCGTCCGGCCCCGGGAGCATCACCCCTTCGGCTCTGGCGCACAATGACACTCCTCAGCTGGATGTCGTTATCGTCCTCTGAGAAGGACAGCCTTTTTCTGGAGACGCAGTAGGACACATGCGGCCTTGTTGACATAATGTTGGTTAGAAAAGGGATTCCTAGACTGTAGCCCAGCTCCTGGATGGCTGCCAGGCTGCCTCTATCCACGAAGAGGGAGGATGAGTATATGTAATTCAGTACTATCTCAAAGGCGTCAGGCTCACAGAAGTCCAGCTGTATCACTTTGTGGGGCTCAGACTCCCTTCGCGTGAACAGTGATTGGAAATACTCACTGCTTGCGGCGAGCACACTCCTGTGGGCCTGGTACCGCTGATCCCCCACAACCAAGACTGTGTCACAGAGCTGCCCCCTCAGGCGCTGCTCATTGAGCACCCCCAGCACAGAGAGGGTGTGGGATGGATTACTGTAGTGCACCAGACTCTCCATTCTGGCTGAAAGGCAAGAACAAAAAGGAGATCCTTTTTATTTCAAGAGACGCATTTTGATTCACATGTTTTCAGTAAAAAAGTTAAAGTAAAGAGTTACCTGAAAATTGATAGGCATATACATAAAATCAAACAAATAACTTGAATCTGAAGAAATACATAACAGCAGAAAAATTGCAATAAGTATAAGAATCTAATAGCATTATGGCAACTTTATATTTGCCCATGTTTCAGAAATGTATGAATGAGATGTAGATGAAAGCACGTATATTTATTGCTGCTGTATTTATTTTGCTATGCAGTCTGTTCCAACTGGTTGATATAAATATATTAGTGAAAATAGCCTATTATTTATCTCGTTATTAAATCCTTCATTTTAGAATACTAAAACACAGATATAATTTTGAATAAAAGTAAGTTAAATGTAAGTGAGTAGTTTAGATCAGCTACTGGTAGGAGTTAATGTATCTAGGCCTATCTGTGGTATAAGCGCAAATAACATGACGCATGCGCATTTATAGGTTCTATTTCGATTACATCATGTCTTTAAAATCATAAGACATGGCATGCCATGGGGGTCATATTTAGCAGGGACGCAGGCAGCGTTCATTCCGTTCCACACACACACATAACTGTGGACACGGATATCAATTCCACATGATAAATAAACGTGTCTGACACGTTCCATATCAGAAAAGTTTAGAACGCTGCGCGCCCATAGAATGTGTCTGATGGGAAGTCAGGGGTGCAAGCATTAGATCATACGCGAGACGTGGCTGAAATTCCTGATGACACATACGTTAAAATGAAACTGGTTTTATCACTCTGGCAAGTATCTTCCTCGTTATGGTATACATTGGTGAATGAAAATGTAAACAAATAACGCATTGCGTGGTCTGTTTGTTACTGTTGCTGGCAGTGATATCACATGATCACTTGGTGTTACAATGTTTCCGAAAGAGTAAAGTTGCATCCGAAATGCGCATTCTGAGAATGATTCAGGACTTTCAATGGAACAGAATCAAACGCCAGTCCTCGAGAAACGAGTGCGTGGTCAGTGAGTGTGCGCGCACACACTCGCTACTGTATTTTCGCCCTCATTACAGCGCAGACGCAGCATCTACAGCACACATAGGGCAGTTGCTCGTGAGGCTTATAAAAAGAAGAAGAAACCCCCTCTGAGTTACGTCAGGAAAAAAACATTTTCTCCAAACAAGACTTAAATATAAGGCACTACCGCCAGATAATCTAAACCAAGTAGTTTTGTGGCTTTCTAAACTTACCCCTATGTCTTCGTTCTGTTCCCACGGAGCACACGAACAAGAATTTATATCAGAATTCTGTTGCGTGTGTGGTAGTCGTGATTCCATCCATCTTGAACTTGACGTCATCCCACTCCAGGGATGAGGTCATCAAATACAACGCTCGTCACGTGTGCTGCGTTCTGATAGGCTGCTTTATACCCGTAGGCGGGAATGTAGGACGTGACAGGCAAATTTAAACCTCTTAAAGTGGCAGGTCATATTTTCGTTCTTTGAGACTTAAACATTTCATTGGGAAGCAATACGAATACGAATCAGATCAACATTGCTGTCTCAGTTGCAAAGTATCAATATTCTGTAGGCGAGAATGTGATTCTCTAAAACCGTAGATGGATAATCTACTATTGAATTATGTGGAATTACTGAATGGAAATGCAAAATGTGTTTTGCTCTTATTACTGGTCATGTTCATTTATTTTTATATATCTAATGAATGACAACAACCATTTGAGGAAAGCATTAGGTAAAATCAGCAATTGACATTGGTGGATGAATGTGTTTCTCTGTAACCAGATCCACTTTACCACTGAAACTAATTATAGAGGTGTGATTAAAAGACATCATTATGGCTGTATTTACACAGGCAGCCCAATTCAGATATTTTTCCCACCAATTGATCTTTTGACCAATCACATCAGATATTTTTCATAGCTGATCTGATTGGTCAAAAGACTAATTTGTGAAACAATTATCAGAATTGAGCTGCCTGTGTAAACGCAGCCTATGGCACGTCTGCTCTCTCTCATTGCATATATCCAGAAGGCACTTGTTGCTGTGGTCTACTTGCCAAAAAGAAAGTCTTCGACCATTACAAACGAAGAACCATATAATGTATCTTCATTTGGAATAATTTAAAACAGCTGATGTAGTTGCATTTGTATAAACAATCTAAATCATTTGGAGTCAAATGTTACACATCATCTGAAAGGACACAACTGCTACTATTTACTTCTATGTCTGTAAACAACTCTTGACGTTACAGTGAGCAGATAATGACATTTGAAAACATCACTAATCTGAAAATGTAAAAGGCACATATGTGGTTATTTGTCTGTAGGGCTCATACTGTATGCAGTACCGTTTCTGGCAACCGGATGATCCAAGGAAGGTGTGGCACTGCTATTGCCTCATTTTGACATGTATGTATAATCTGTGTGTAAATGTGAATACTTTAAGGTAAACTATTTGACCAAAAGTATGTGGACAACTGCTCGTCTAACTTTTTATTCCAAAATCATGAGCGTTAATATGGAGTTGGTTCCCTCTTTGCTGCTTTAACAGCCTCCACTTTTCTGGGAAGGCTTTCCACTAGATGCTGGAACATTGCTGCAGGGTCTTGCTTCCATTCAGCCACAAGAGCATTAGTGAGCTCGGGCACTGATGTTGGGCGATTAGGCCTGGCTTGCAGTCTGCGTTCCAATTCATCCCAAAGGTGTTCAATGGGGTTGAGGTCAGGGCTCTGTGCAGGCCAGTCAAGTTCTTCCACACCGATCTCAACAAACCATTTCTGTATGGACCTTGCTTTGTGCACAGGGGCATTGTCATGCTGAAACAGGAAAGGGCCTTCCTCAAACTGTTGCCACAAAGTTGGAAGCACAGAATCGTCTAGAATGTCATTGTATGCTGTAGCGTTAAGATTTCCCTTCACTGGAACTAAGGGGCCTAGCCCGAACCATGAAAACAGCCCCAGACCATTATTCCTCCTCCACCAAACTTTACAGTTAGAACTATGCATTCGGGCAGGTACTGTTCTCCTGGCATCTGCCAAACCCAGATTTGCCCGCCGGTCTGACAGATGGTGAAGTGTGATTCATCGCTCCAGAGAACGCATGTCCACTGCTCCAGAGTCCAATGGTTGTGAGCTTTACACCACTCCAGCAGACGCTTGGCATTGCACATGGTGATCTTAGGCAGCTCTAGCAGGGAAGAAATTTGACGAACTGACTTGTTGGAATTGTTGCATCCTATGACGGTGCCATGTTGAAAGTCACTGAGCTCTTCATTAAGGCCATTCACCTGCCAATGTTTGTCTATGGAGGTTGCATGGCTGTGTGCTCGATTTTAGACACCTCTCACCAACGCGTGTGGCTGAACTAGCCAAATCCACAAATTTGAATGGGTTTCCACATATTTTTGCATATATAGTGCATGTGCATAAACTGGATAGAACAACCTGAAACTGTGGATCTGTGGAACTAACTAATGTGATGCCGACACCTTCAAATGGTTATTGTGCCACTCAGGTTGAGCCACCCCTCTTCACTGAGAGCACCACCCTCCTGCCCTCCAGCACAGCCTATATGGCCCAGTGACTCACAACATAATAATTGATTCATTCCTATTACTGATGGTTAAATTTCAAATCACATTAGAATTACAAGATGTAGAACATCCCCAAGCCAGTAAGGAATGTGCTGTGATGAGTAAACCTTTTAAATTCCAGAGGATATAGAGATCTTTTTCTGAAGGGGTGGAACATTTTTTATTTTTTATTAGTCTTTGAGGGAAATGTGACGAAATCAATACCCCTCCTGCCTGCCTGCCTGTCGGAGGCTGTGGGTGAGGAGATGAGTGAGGATATGAGAGTAAACACTGCCATGGGGACCTGAGTAGAAACCAAGTCACCTGGGACAGACACTGCTGCTCTCATCTCACAGCCACCATTTTTCCCTCTCTAGCATCACTAACATGTTGTTTGCTGGCACTGACAGTGCCATGGCAGGTCATAACACAACCAGTGCACAAAAGCAAAACTACAAATGTGTACAAATCCTTGTATGGTTATATATTATAACTTTTTGGGGTGATAAATTGCCACAGTTAGGGATTAATAGTAGTTTTAAATCCATGAAATGCTCTGTCAAAACATACAGGAACATAGGAACATACAAAGGAATCAATTTGACTCCAGAAATGGCACTTGAACCAAATGTGAATGAATACACCGTCTCCATGTAGTTGTGTACTCTCTCCATCTGGATTTTACATATTGCCATGCAGTGTGTTACACTTGGGACTGTGGGAGCAAGGGAGGAGAAGATCAGGGGGTGTGGATGATGAGGGGAAAGAAACTCAGAACATTTACCAACAACTCAGCTCTGAAAATGGACGTGCAGCATGGTCCTTGAATGCATGCCGTATTTTATGTATTCAAGATGAGTTGGATGTCCTTTCTCTGTCTGGCCACGGCCTTTCTGGACCTCTGTAGGGGACACAACACTTTGTTTGAAGGTAGGAAAATAAGCTAAATTAAATTATGACACAATCAATAATATGATAATGTGTATGCTCTACTGTTTATTACCATGTTCCATGATATCTTTGTAAATATGTTTAAGTAATTCTTAAACCAGAAGCAATGCAAATTTCTTTTACTGTACCTGCATTGATACTGTGGGCACTCCTTGGCTGTGGGCACTCCTATGAACGCCCGCAGTTGTGGAAATGAAAACCTGTTATGTGCTTGTGTTCATATATTCTGTTATTTATGCAACATTGATCTGCAAATACTTATTTTCCAAAATTATGTTTTTGTGACTGTTTTTTTGGAATGCCCTGCCCATTTGTCTTAGATTCTGCAAACATAAAAACATGGATAGTCTCCATTACATATATAATATAACCATTCCTGTATTTCAGGATATGACCGGTCTATGTCCAGCTACCACCTGTGTACTCGACATGAGAGCACAGTGGTGAGTAAAGTGTTGTCCTATAAGATCTCTTATACGGTCAGGAGGTCATGTGGCGGCTGGCTACCCTGGAAGATGTGTGAGGTCACTGTTTACAAAAAGGCCTATCGGACTGAGTACATGAATGTCACCAAAGACGTTTTGAGGTGTTGTGATGGCTATGAACAAGTGGGCAGCTACTGTGCTTTATGTGAGTATTTTAGCTTGTATTTTAGCACTTGTTCAACATGAAAAGAAAATATGTTTAGGAGAGCACAGAAGTATCTACAAAGTGTAAGAAATGTATTTAACAGTTTGGTCATTTTCACAATTTACAGTACATCAGTACTATGGCCCTGCCCTAATACAATCAGGACCAGTAGTCATGGAGACTTGTTTATATGGAGCAGCTAACAAAGAACACTAGATGGGGCTGTGGACCAAGAACACAGTTATAGTTTGCTATTCACAGTGCTCTTTGTAAACATTTAATCGGATACTCTCTCTCTCTCTTTGATTAAGCTATGAACAGAAGTGGAGAGTTCACTGCTAAGCCAGGGTCCTGTCCTGAGGGTGTCGTGGAGGCACCCAGGAGTGGAGGGTGTGAATGGGACTTAGACTGCCCAGGCTGGCAAAAGTGCTGCCAGAGAGAAGGCCTTTCTCTCTGTACGGACCCTCAGTCTGCAGGTAGGTACAGATCCCAGATCAACTTCATTGTGATCAAAGATATACAGGTAAATGCCAAAATAAAGGAAACACCAACATTAAATGGCTGGGATCCCGTTAACGGGATCGATATGACAACAGCCAGTGAAAGTGCAGGGCGCCAAATTCAAAACAACAGAAATCTTATAATTAAAATTCCTCAAACATAGAAGTATTTTACACCATTTTAAAGATAAACTTGTTGTTAATCCCACCACAGTGTCCGATTTCAAAAATGCTTTACGAAGAAAGCACACCAAACGATTATGTTAGGTATGCACCTACTCTCAGAAAGCACAGCCATTTTTCCAGCCAAAGAGAGGAGTCACAAAAAGCAGAAATAGAGATAAAATTAATCACTGACCTTTGGTGATCTTCATCAGATGACACTCATAGGACTTCATGTTCCACAATACATCTATGTTTTGTTCGATAAAGTGCATATTTATATCCAGAAATCTCAGTTTACATTGGCGCGTTACGTTCAGTAATGTTTTGCTTCCAAAACATCTGGTGATTTTGCAGAGAGCCACATCAATTTAAAGAAATAGTCATCATAAACTTTAATATAAAATACAAGTGTTATGCACGGAATTAGAGATATACTTCTCCTTAATGCAACCGCTGTGTCAGATTTCAAAAAAACTTTACGGAAAAAGAAAACCATGCAATAATCTGAGTACAGCGCTCAGACAACAAAACCAGCCATACAGATATCCGCCATGTTGGAGTCAACAGAAGTCAGAAATAGCGTTATAAATATTCACTTACCTTTGATGATCTTCATCAGAATGCACTCCCAGGAATCCCAGTTCTACAATAAATATTTGATTTGTTCGATAAAGTACATAATTTATGTCCAAATACCTCCTTTTTGTTAGTGCGTTTAGCTCAGTAATCCAAATTCATGAGGCGCGAGCAGACGAAAAGCCCAAAAGTTCCGTTACAGTCCGTAGAAACATGTCAAACGATGTATAGAATCAATCTTTAGGGTGTTTTTATCATAAATCTTCAATAATGTTTCAACCCAGAGAATTCCTTTGTCTTCAGAAATGCAATGGAACGCAAGCTAACTCTCACGTGAATGCGAGTGGGCAGCTCATGGCACTCATGGCATGCCAGACCCCTGACTCAAAGAGCCCTCATTCCCCCCTCCTTCACAGTAGAAGCATCAAACAAGGTTCTAAAGACTGTTGACATCTAGTGGAAGCCTTAGGAAGTGCAATATGACCAATATCCCACTGTATATTTGATAGGCGATGAGTTGAAAAACTACAAACCTCAGATTTCCCACTTCCTGGTTGGATTTTGTCTCAGGTTTTTGCCTGCCATATGAGTACTGTTATACTCACAGACATCATTCAAACAGTCTTAGAAACTTCAGAGTGTTTTATATCCAAATATACTAATAATATGCATATCTTAGCTTCTGGGACTGAGTAGCAGGCAGTTTACTCTGGGCACCTTATTCATCCAAGCTACTCAATACTGCCCCCAGCCATAAGAAGTTAATAGGGTGTTGGGCCACCACGAACCAGAACAGCTTCAATGCTCTTTGGCATGGATTCTATAAGTGTCTGGAAGTCCATTGGAGGAATGAGACACCATTCTTCCATGAGAAATTCCATAATTTGGTGTTTATTTAATGGTGGTGGAAAATGCTTTTTCAGGTGCCGCTCCTGACATATATATTCATTGTATAGTACAGTCACAGAAAATTATATTGTAAACATACAAGTATTCTTAATTATTTCACTCAGGCGGGAGAGGCTGGTGCTTTCACGTCACTGTGACAGTGAAGACAGATTACCAGCGGCTGATATCCATGGACGGGGGAATCCTGAACCACACAAGGCTGCTGCACTCTGTGGTAGGTTATTGTATCTCTCCCTATGTTCTTCTCAATGATGGTACATTATATAGTCCCTATATTTCTCACCGTATGTGCCCAGTATAGGCCATGACCATTCTGTATTGGCTTACAGGTGACTGGAGCGCTGGACTCTTATGACGTCTCTGTATACTATATCAGCTCCTGGCCTATATGGCCATTTAGAACCTCCTCCTCTCTGCTGATTAGTTCCCCTGAAATTCTGTCCCTGTCCAACACGACCACAAAGCTGCACCTTCTTCTCATACACATTGAAGAAGTCACCTCGGTGTCAGTTGAAGGTAAGGGGATTCTGTACTGTACTGTGGGGCGTAAAATACACATGGTTTTCTGGTGGATATAATGATGTATGTGTTATAGTTGTTCTCTTGTTACTGAAAACCCTGCTAAGGAAAAGCTGACTCAGTAACACCACGGTGTCCCACTCTGCCTCCACTTCCTCTTTACACTCATCTGCGACATGTTTCCTCTGGAAATGGAAAACTGGCCGTTGACACACACTCTCAAAAACACACACCAGTGCGAACACACACACAAAACGAATAGACACACACACACTGTATAATGTATATCCTGTATACAGTATCTACTACACATTATGCTGCTGTCCTTTCAGACATGAATGAGTGTAGCCATGCCGCTCTCAGCAGCTGCTCACGTCAGGCAGACTGTACCAACACAGAGGGCTCCTACAGCTGCACCTGCCATCCAGGATTAATTGATCTCAACCCCAACAACAAAGGGGTACACTGCCAAGGTAAGGACAGGGAGTGGTGTGTACATACTCTGGGTTATATGAAATTAATGTAAAGATGTAAAAGTTTGTAGCTAACACTCAACCTGTTCGTTCTCTTTTCAGCTGCTGACCCTGTGACCTCACCCATGCCCAGTAATGCCACTCATATGTTCTGGTGGGCCAATGCTACAGAGTTGCCACCCAACAGCACCAGCTATCAGTCCCAGGTCTCCAGCTTCACTGATACCCCAACAGCTATAGCTACAACCACAGACAGGAGCATGATGCTGAGCTCGACCCATATACATGCTACCACACATAACCCAGTTAAAGCCAGCTCCAACAGGTCTGAGACCAGTACCGCAGTGATACCCTCAAGTACTGTATTGACCTCCAGCAGGCCTGAAATCAGTACAGCTCTCACATCCTGGAGTAGTTCCACCTCACTCCAGCATACCACTAACCCCAACTCTCCAACCCCAACCCTCTCCACCTCGGCCCCCTCTGTACCGGCATGGCAGACACATCACCAGCAGACCAGCACTATGCCACAAACCAGCCTTGAGCCCACTCTGGTGGTGTCCCTGAGTGTATCACCACCATCTCCATCAACATGCAGTATGGAAATCAATAACACACCCATTATACATTGTACAACAGCAACAGTTTTAAGCGTATGGACTTTTTAAAATATCACTTCTAATATTTTGTTGATAGACATTCCCCCAATGACTCCCCTGCTGTTTCTAAGAACCCCTGAGGCTGTTTGCATAATATTCTCCAAAGTGCTCCACATACATCTTTAATAATCATAATTTAAAAAACTTAGACTCTCACAAAGTCATTCCTAATTGATAAAATTATATTTCATAGAAGTTGAGATTGATTACTGTCTCCCTTCTCCCCTCTCCCCCAGACCCCGCCCCCATCACCAACCTGCAGGCTTCCAACGTCACTGGCTCCTCCTTCTGCGTGTCCTGGATGACTGGCCAATCCCAGAGCGGGTTTAGCTTTCTGGTGGTGCTGATGGAGGGGTCAAAGGTCAGGGGACGCTGGGAGACGGGGCTGTCAGTCTGGGAGGTGACATTGTTGAAGCCTGGGGTTCTCTACAACGTTACTGTCATTTCCTGTCCCCATGGGAGCCAGGGGGCCAGCCTGCTGCTGCTGGTTAAGACTGGTAAGTACCATGTAAAGAATGTGTTTAAAATATCAACTTTCTGTCATCTTTTTCAGTTTTGTTATGTCAATATCACTTAAAATGTGTGCATACTTAAACTGATGCAGTACATTTGAGCTATATGTGCTTTATGCATAAGGAGGCTGATATGGTGTGCCCTATAGTGAACTGCTGGCCAAAGCCATCTGAACAAGGACAAGAGGAAAGCCCTCTATTATTCATTACACACTGACACAGCAATATGATTTGGTTTCACTTACGAAAGCACTTTCACGTTATGCTGACTCTTATAGCAGATATGAAACTGTTCTAGTGACTACAGTGCTTTGGCTGGATGTGTGTATCCAATTCACAGCTGCACAGACACTTGGAGCAACAGCTCACCTGACCAATGTGCAGTTCACTGATGCCCTGCTGGACCCTACTAGCCAGGCGTATCAGAATCTTAGTCGTAGTATTATGGAAGAGGTAGGAGACTACCACACAACGGCTGCTTAGACAAATGTTTTTTGAATGTTTACAAATGTTGAATGTTTGTATGTTGTCATTGTACTCACGTATAGAACATGGAATGTTGTAGTTTCTATCAAATGACACTGACACAAACACACTGTCTCCTCTAACTGTCCCACAGATCCTCCAGTCTCTCCCTCCTGATATTTTGGCCCTGGTAAACTCAGGAGATGTGAGGGTTCAGATCACAGGCCTGGCCCCTGGCAGTGTAGTAGTGAACTTCACCATCATCTTCACACCCAGTCAGTCCCAGGACATCCTGAAAGTGTCCTCTGCTCTGATGCAGGCCCTACAGAACAGCTCCAGATACACAGTTGACAGCAACAACACCAGCATAAATGGTAACGCTGTCTTAACCTTGTACAGTTGTAAGAATACTTAGATTTTGATAAAAGGATGTGTACAAGATGATGTGCCAGGTCTCCAATGGGCCTTTCTTGAAAATTATTATTTGAATTAATGGGGCTTTCTGGTTAAATATAGGTTGAATATGAAATAAGATAACTCTCTGTTAGCATTAGATGGAGAGCACATTTAGTGATACCAATCTGCATAAACTGTTAACCTGATATTCAATGCCATATTTTTGTTGTTGTTTCAAACAGATGTTGATGAGTGCAGTACAGGGGACATGGACTGCTCCCCATGGGCCCAGTGCACTAACACCTGGGGCTCCTACAGCTGTCTCTGTCTGGATGGATTCACGGACTCTAACCCCTCTAGGCCGGGACGGGTCTGTTCAGGTAGACAAAATGGAGTAATCACTTTCCCTTTTTGGTAGTCAAAATTCAGATCTGGATATGGTTACTAGAGTATTCGTCTCACACTGCCTAATCAGTTCACTACAGTTCAAACTGTAATTGTCTTTTTTTTGTTGCCATACAGCTCCTTTGACCACAACCACACCTATGTCCACAACCACACCTATGTCCACAACCCCACCTATGTCCACAACCACACCTATATCCGCAACCACACCTATGTCCACAACCACACCTATGTCCACAACCACACCTATATCCGCAACCACACCTATGTCCACAACCACACCTATATCCGCAACCACACCTATGTCCACAACCACACCTATGTCCGCAACCACAACAAACACTCCCGTTACAACCAGCAATACAGTGTCAACCACTACCACCTACAATACAACCTCAATTACATCCAACAATACAGATGCAGCTGCAATGAACGCAACAGTTACAACCAAAACTCCAGTCACAATCACAACCACGGCGCCAGTTACAACCTCAACCATCACTGAAGTTCCTACAAAAATGACCAGCGGTCTCATCAAAACCAGTCTGCAGCCTGAGACTCCTACATCTCTGGCTCCTCTGGTCTCTTATACGGAAGCCATCTCAGTGGAGTGCAAGGCCAGTGCCATCACGGTGACAGTGGCCAGGGACTTCCTGTGGTCGGGGCACATTGGGGACTCTTCCCTGTTCCTAGGGAGACAGGAGTGTGGCGTGAACGGAGGGAACAGTAGCCACGTCCAGCTGACGGTGGCTTGGGACGAGTGTAACACACAGCTCTTATATGTGAGTCAGTAAACTTGTCAGTCAGTGGCTAGAGGGTGCTACCTACTGCCCCCTTGTGTCACAAAGAGCATAGTCTCTGGTGTGTTTAGGCTAAATAAAAGGTTATTCTATAATGTACAAAACAGACCTGGATTTAACAGGTTAAAATGTCCTTATTTATGTACCATTTATTCTATACATTGAAAACATGCAGCCTGTCACCATGGTATCTTTTAGGTGCAGGTGTTGGATGATCAAACTAGATTGAACTGTCCTCATGGTCTGTTAGAAAATAAAATAACTAACTAATACCCATGTTAACTTTTGCACTTCAGAACAGCACTCACTACACTGCTCAGGTGAATCTGTACAACTCTATGAGCTCTCAGCTCTTGCCTGACGACACTACAAGGGTTCCCACAGTACGGCTGAAGGTCCCCATCATGTGTACCTTCAGGAGGAGCATCATCATTTCCTCTGGTTACAGCACCACAGGGTACGCTCTGCCAGGTGCCATGGTTACCTTATCTATGTCACTATGGTCATATCCACCTCCCTCCACCTTTTAACTCCCACAAATCACTGCTCAGCTAGACTGAAAAATAAACATGTCTAGAACCCAATTCTACCTCACTACTCAAATACATGCTTGCAAATATCTCTCTTATTGACATAGAGTGTATTTGAATATTCAGTATCCATGATATATTTAGCTATTTATTTACATAATATCTTATGGTGTATTGACAGGTATGATATGGTCAATGATGCTGTCATGGGCTCAGGGACGTTCTACGTGACATTTCAGCTCCTGAATGGAATGTCACCCCTCCCCCAGAACTACAGCCTGTCTCCTGAGGAGGATGTTGTGGTCGAGGTCAGCGTTGACTCCACGGTTGCCCAGATCAAAGTGGTCATCAACAAGTGCTGGGCCACCCAGAGCAGCAACCCCTTAGAACCAACAACCTATGTTTTTCTGGAAAACAGGTCTGTTCTATAATTGCTTTTGAAGGTGCCCTATTATAGTTAGCTTAGATGCTAGGTTTTTATTCCGTGGCATATAATAGAATACCATTTATATGTATTGTCCATCCGAGGATGGACATTTGCTTGAAGATTTAGATGTGTTTGGGTACTTTCTAAGCTTTCTGCCGGTAATCTGTATCTCTCTTTCTAATCAGCTGTCCCCTCCCAAACACATACACCACAGTCGTGGAGAACGGCAACTCCAGCAAGTCTCGCCTGTCTCTTCGCATCTTCTCCTACATTAACCTGAATGTCATCTACCTGCACTGCCAGATTCAGATCTGTATCGAGACTGGCTCGGCCACCTGCCAGCCTGTGAGCATCTGTCCAGATTTATTCATACTGTACTACTCAAATATACAGTATTTACTTTGATGTCTAGATTTACTCTCCAACCAGGGGTTAAATGGGGTATTCGGAGGTGGGGAAGCTCTGGCGGGTTGAATAAAAGGATTATGCCAAGATTAGGGTTAGAATTAGGGTTAGTGTTACTGCTGTAAGTACAATGTATTACTATTCTAGGGTTTGGGTTAGGGTTACTACTTTTATCCTGCTTTTTATCCTACTCCCATAAGGTGCTAGAGCTCGGCTCTGCCTGGCTCTCGCTTTGATCCGGGTATCTCCAGTTCAATTTAACCACTGTGTTCAACCCCCTTGATATGACTACCTAGAGGCTCTTGAAAAATTCTCTACTTGGAGAATGTTTAATTATACTGGACAAAAGTGTAAACACAACATGTAAAGTGTTGATTCCATGTTTCATGAGCTGAAATGAAAGATCCCAGAAATGTTCCATACGTACAAAAAGCTTTCTCTCTTAAATGTTGTGCACAAATGTGTTTACATCCCTGTTAGTGAGCATTTCTCCTTTGCCAAGATAATCCATCCACCTGACAAGTGTGGCATATCAAGAAGCTTAAACAACATGATCATTACACAGGTGCACCTTGTTCTGGGGACAATAAAATGCCACTCTAAAATGTGCAGTTGTGTCCACAACACAATGCCACAGATGTCTCAAGTTTTGGGGGAGCGTGCAATTGGCATGCTGACTGCAGGAATGTCCACCAGAGCTGTTGTGAGATATTTTAATGTTAATTTCTCTACCATAAGTCGTCTCCAATGTCGTTTTTAGAGAATTTGTTAGTACATCCAACCGGCGCACAACCGCAGACCACGTGTAACCACGCCAGCCCTGGACCTCCACATCCGGCTTTTTCACCTGCGGGATCGTCTGATGAAACTGTGGATTTGTACAACCGAAGAATTTCTGCACAAACTGTCAGAAACCACCTCAGGGAAGCTCATCTGCTTGCTCGTCATCCTCACTAGGGTCTTGACCTGACTGCAGATTGGCTTCGTAATCAACTCCAGTGGGCTAATGCTCACCTTCAATGGCTACTGGCACGCTAGAGAAGTGTGCTCTTCACGGATGAATCCCGGTTTCAACAGTACCGGGCAGATGGAAACAGCTTGTATGGCGTCATGTGGGCAAGCAGTTTGCTGATGTCAACGTTGTGAACAGAGTGCCCCATGGTGGAGTTATGGTATGGAAGGCATAAGCTTTGGACAACGAACACAATTTCATTTTATCGATGGCAATTTGAATGCACAGAGATACCTTGACCAGATCCTGAGGCTCATTGCTGTGTCATTTATCCGTTGCCATCACCTCATGTTTCAGCATGACGTCGCAAGGATCTGTACACAACTTCTAGAAGCTGAAAATGTCCCAGTTCTTCCATGGCCTGCATACCCACCAGACATGTTGCTCATTGAGCACGTTTGGGATGCTCTGGATCTACGTGTACAACAGCATGTTCCAGTTCTGCCAATATGGAGTAACTTTATGCGAAGAAGATGTGTTGCGCTTCATATGAGGCAAATGGTGGTCACACCAGAAACTGACTGGTTTTCTGATCCATGCCCCTACATTTTTTTTAAGGTATCTGTGACCAACAGATTCATATCTGTATTCCCAGTCATGTAAAATCTATAGATAGGGGACCTAATGAATTTATTTCAATTGACTGATTTCCTTATTTGAACTGTAACTCTGTAAAATCTTTTAAATTGTTGCATGTTATGTTTATATTTTTGTTCAGTGTAGTTCAATGCTGTTTTCTTTCCATAATTTTTTCCTTTGTCAGGATTGCTTTGGGCGGAGAGAAAGATTCTCCAATCTAATTGGAACAGCAAACTCATCCTGTGGACCATTGCTTCGATCACACAAAGGTAAAGTAAATGCTCTTCAGTGTGACTGCATCAAAAAAAGCTATACTGTGACAACGTGATGACTAGGCTACTGCTAATTTCATATACAGCCAAGTCCAAAATGATTGGCACCCTTGATGAAGATGAGCAAAAAGAATGTATAAAATAAATCATGCAAATACTGAGCTATAAAGAATGGAAAAGTATATTATTTTATACTAATACAATTGCTCATCCAAAGAGATTTTGTGTAACTTGTAATAATTTTTTCTCTCAAAAAGATAGGGGTCAAAATGATTGTCAACCATTTTTAATACCTTACAATACTTCGCCTTGTGAGGATAACGGCACTGAGTCTTTTTCTAAAACGTTTTATGAGATTGGAGAACACATTGGGAGGGATTCATGTCATTCCATTTTGAAGGTCAACGGCATCATGAACTTTACTCAGTACCAGGACATTTTAGCCAAAAACCTGGTTGCCTCTGCCAGGATGCTGAAACTTGGCCGCAAGTGGATCTTCCAGCAAGACAAAGACAATAACCCCAAACACACATCAAGAAATTGTTCTTTGACCAAAAAAATCAACATTTTGCAATGGCCATCTCAGTATCAAGACTGGAACCCCATTGAAAACCTGTGGTTTGAAATGAAGAGAGCAGTCCATAAGGGTAGACAAAGGATATCAAGGATCTGGAAAGATTCTGTATGGAGGAATGGTCTAAGATCCTTCCTAATGTGTTCTCCAATCTAATAACACATTTTAGAAAAAGGCCCAGGATGGTTTGTACAAGGCTACATGATGTATAGGATGATCAACTGTACATATTGTGGAGTTAATATATTCTGACATGTTTTCTGGCAGTGTCCGTCAAAGAGAGATCTGATACTCTTCGTCTGGTGGGCTACAGTTTACTGGGAATAGGACTATTCCTCCTCTTTATCGGGAGTCTGTCTTCCTTGTTCTTCAGCCACAGGAAGCGAATTGGAACCTACAGTTTCAGCCTCAAACCAAAACAAGATAACTATACCTATCATGTTTTCAATACTTAGTGCTGGAACACTTTTAGGCTAGTTTTAGGGAACTCAAAGACATAGTAAAGTTGGTATTTAATTTCTTCAAGCTGTTGCCTAGTAGTCAGAAATGAAGAGGTCAATACAGATAATTTTGATTAAACTAAAGCATATTATTAAAAAACTAAGTGTATCAAAAGGGCAGAAATCATTATTAATTTGGATGACATCAGGGTCTCTTCAATTTTTTCAACATTGATACATTTAAATACATACTGTATACAAAGCACTGTTTGCCTTGGAAATTAATGTTGTCTTGTTAGGATTTGTATAGTAAATCTTGTTTAAAAAATATAATATATTCTGCAATCCCTTCATTTTCTTTTAAACTGATATTTTTCTATAACTGAGAAAATCTACCATTTATCCTGAAGTCTTCCAAAGTCAATAGCAGACACATCCTGAAATATTGACCTGCTAAAATATGTGAAATATGTTCATAAACGAACAACTAGAAATAAAAAGGAATTATTTGTATATTGGAACATTTGTAGCAGAGGAAGAGAATATTTCCCCAATCTTTATTTATGAGGTGAAATGTTGAATTTGTGATACAATCTAAGAACTACTGTAATGATCCATACACTAGAGGACACTGTTGGGTCATTGCATTAAAAAAAATTAAAACATAGGTAGGACAACAAATGTTGGGATTTCAGTGTTATAATATCATGAATTAGATATGGTCACACTATAAACATTTTGAGGGATTGACATTAGATAACATTACATGAAGGTATGGTACATTTATCAAATACATCAAAGACTTGGTGGTCTGTATGTCTGTGCTGCGTGCATGTGTAAATGTGCAGGCCGGGCCCATCATGTGTATGATGATTTCACACCACCACTTCACACACACCTTTGTGACACACACACCTCTCTCTCTCTCCGAGAGGCGAGCCCTGTGGAGGGATACATGGTAAACAGCAGTGTCTGGGAGTCCTTTCTAAACATATTACATCGAAACTAGGGACTAGGCGGGGCCACAGAAGACTAATGTGCTTCTACACCTGCATTCTAGCTGTTTGGGGTTTTAGGCTGGGTTTCTGTACAGCACTTCGAGATATTATCTGATGTACGAAGGGCTATATAAAATAAAATTGATTGATTGATTGATTAATGTCTTTCTTTTTAACATCCCACTAAACATTATTCTAAGAGGCAGCTGAGCCAAACATCCATGTAATGGCTGCAAATTGATCTTTCTGTCCTTTTCCCCTTCATTCTTCCCCTCCTCCTCTCTTCCATCCTCAGTCCATTTGGCAGATAGGAAGCACAGACAGCATTTATCACCCTAACTGCTGGTCTGTCTGTCTGTCATCTCCCTGGGCTTTCAGACCATTACTAATTCATGTTCTCTCTTCCTCTTACTTTCAGCCCATTGTCCGTTAATTTACCATTACCAGCCAGTGCCACATCTAAGCACCTCAACTACATAATTACTGCTGGTGGTGAGGATATTCACTACGCGCGTGCGCCATCATGCATTCATTTATTTTGTCCCCCTACACCAAACGCGATCACTGAACGCAGGTTAAAATATCAAAACAAACTCTGAACCAATGACATTAATTTGGGGACAGGTCAAAAAGCATTTAACATTTATGGCAATTTAGCTAGTTAGCTTGCACTTGCTTGCTAAATTGTCCTATTTAGCTAGCTTGCTGTTGCTTGCTAATTTGTCCTGGGATATAAACATTAGGTTATTATTTTACCTGAAATGCGCAAGGTCCACTACTCTGACAATTAATCCACACATAAAAACAGTCAACCGAATTGTTTCTAGTCCTCTCTCCTCCTTCCAGGCTTTTTCATCGTTCATCGTTGGTGATTGGCATCTAAACTTTCATTGTATTACCACGACAACCGGCAGCAGTTCGTCTTTCAATCACCCACGCGGTATAACCAATGAGGAGATGGCACATGGGTACCTGCTTCTATAAACCAATGAGGAGATGGGAGAGGCAGGACTTGCAGCTCGATCTGCGTCAGAAATAGAAAGGACTATTATTTTATCTCTTGGCAACGCAGACTCGCGCGAGCAGTGTGGGTGCAATAATTGAATAACATAGATTCCTACATTTATTTTGCAACCTCACGCACGCACGCGACACGAGCGGTGTAGTCAGGGTATGAGGTCTTTACTGCATTTCGTCTAGTACCATAATTATTATCAGTGGCAGGGATGATTGTGCTGTATGTTATAATTTTCACCTACTTGCTGAAGTACAGATCATTTCATTCTTCAATCGCCCACGTGGGTATAACCAATGAGGAGATGGCACGTGGGTACCTGCTTCTATAAACCAATGAGATGGGAGAGGCAGGACTTTCAGCCGCGGGGAGCAGTGTGGGTGCAATAATTGAATAACATGGATTTCTAAATGTATTATGCGACGCTCGTGCACGCGATGTGTCCGGTCTGGCCTCCCGGGTGGCGCAGTGGTCTAGGGCACTACATCGCAGTGCTAGCTGCGCCACCAGAGTCTCTGGGTTCGTGCCCAGGCTCTGTCGCAGCCCGCCGCAACCGGGAGGTCCGTGGGGCGACGCACAATTGGCATAGCGTCGTCCGGGTTAGGGAGGGTTTGGCCGGTAGGGATATCATTGTCTCAGTATGTAAAATGTAATGAAATGTTTTTAAAAAATGTAATAAAATGTATGCACTCTACTGTAAGTCGCTCTGGATAAGAGCGTCTGCTAAATTACTAAAATGTAAATGTAAAAATGTCTGGTCAGCATGTATTAGCAGAGCTCGGCTAGCACACTCCCTTAAAATAAATTAATTCACTTGAAAAACTACAAAAAAGCACCAATATGACTGTTTATCACTCTTGAGACTGGTCATGGCTAGAAAAGATCCAGCTTTTGTCAAATTAATGTCAAAAGTAGATTTTTTTTGTTGCATTTTAGCTACCGTCACCCTTTTCCTACCTTTAACCTAATTCTCCTAACATGCTACGTTAATTATCGTAACCCGCTGCGTAAATGCTTCTAACCTGCTACGAATAGTCAAGTCTGACATTAATTTGACAAAAGCTGGATTCCGTCTAGCCACGGCCCTTAAAACGCGGTAGCCAGTACACATCCTCAAAATCATCTGAATTAATCTAAGATAATTTAAGAAATATGTAATTGATATCGATGTTTTTGAAGCGGAGGTCTAAAGGTGTCTGAATGCCTCCCAGCCGAAACAGTTTGGAAGAGTTCGTGCAGATATTATAACAACATTTTAAATGGTGTAGTGGTGTAGTGGAGGAAAAATATATTAGTGATGGGCATTCCGGCCTTTTCAGTGAGTCAGCTCGTTCGGCTTAGCTCAACAAAAAAAAGTATGTTTTGTATTTTTTCAAGTCAAACAGTTTGCGATAGTTTGACTATGATTGGTGTTAAAACAACTCTAATTAAATTATTAAATGAAATCATACTCTACCTTAACCACAATGTATTTAAAAATGCATTGGTTTGTTATGAAAAAGAACTCTATTAAACATTTGCATTTAAAGTATAACTTTTTAATGTATATAAACAAAGTGCACATACATCTAACCATTCAAAATGAATACAATCTGAACAGCATAATAGAATATTGCACCATATGAAAGAAATATAAATAACAATTTGCTAAACTGCAGCATCCCACAAATTGAAATAAATGTAAAAAAGAAGGATGCTATTACACATTTGCATTTAAAGTATAACTTTTTTAATGTATATGATTGACACTGCGTGTCTGATTGACAGGAACAACAGGTGAGTCTGAGCAGACAGTCAGAACGAATGTGTACGCTTGAGCATTTAGGCCTATATTATTTTTATTTATTTTTTGTTCTTTGAATTAGTTAATTCTATTCAATTAAATCTTTTGATTATTCATATCTTTATTTTTTTATTTTTTTATAAATAGATTAGTCTCTTCTGATATGCGAGACGGCTCCCAACGTTCACCTACAAGAGCCGGCTCTTAAACCCAACTCGTTCGCGAACGACCCATCACTATTAGTGATGCTAATGATGGGCCTAGCTGTCTTCCGGTAGATGGAAAGGCTTTCCCAAAACCTTCTCTATTAAATGTTAACTAGCTAGCTACAAAGTAGCCCTTAACACACTAGCCAGTAAACATCCTCAAAATCGTCTCATTTATAATTTAAAGATAATTTAAGAAATATGTAAATTATGTAATTTGAGTATACCTGTCAGAATATCATGATTATTTGCATTAATCCAGTGGCCATTTCTTTTGCAAACTCCATCTCATGTACAACAGAAATACTGCTAACCAAATAACAGTGCTAGATGCCTGCACATTTGAATTAAAGGGCAACTACACACACTACATTTCTTAGATTTTTTCCAAGACCTCGATCGAAGGTGGTCTCTTGATGTGGTTCAAAGATTGTTATGGACTTAGAACATGCAATTATGTTGTATTTCTGTTGTAAAAGTGTGACTTTGAGAGCGAAAACAGTTGACAGACTAATTACTTTGTTTCATTAGTAGGACTACTATTAGCCTTCTTGCACAGGACAGCTTGGGTTGGTCTGACTATGAAAGACCAATATGGGATTTATGATTTTAGGTCATTGAGTGAATGTCCCTGTTTCTCATACATTTTTTTACATTTTTTCACACAGGGCACCTTTCCTTTGCTGGGCAGGCCATTTGAAAATGTTTTGGCAAAATTTGAGTATACCCACTTCTCCAGGCACCACTACACCACTGGATGTTTTTGTTTGCTTTGGACTTCGTGAGTTTTTTCCCCGGCTGTTCGGGCACAATACATTTTTTTCTGAAGTCGGTAGTTGAAGTCTGCGCCCCTTCGTCGGTGATTGGTCAACAGTAGGGATTATTCAATAAAGTCTTTGTTGTCATTCAACGAGAGACGACTCAATTTTTGCTAAACATTTCTTTGAGAAATACTGCACCAAACATCTTAGTTAGATGTAAAATTGCGTGACTAAAATCTCCTCTGCAAAAACTTCTAAATTAATCACAGATTTCTTGACTTAACTTAGATTAATTCTGACTATTTGGAGGAAGTTTATACTGGCCTACGGCGTCTCAAAATTGGTGAACAATACTATTGATGCTTTTTTCAAATTTTTCAAGCGAAAGTCTTTTATGCGAGTATGCGAGTTCGGCCAGCCGAAGTGAAGCATGCTGAAGCCTTTAGTCATGCACTTTTACATATATTTGGTCCAGTATTTCTCAAGATAAATAATGTGCATGAAAACTAGTTGTCTGTAGTTGAATGACAACAAACACTTCAATGAAGAATTCCTACTGTGGATCAATCACCGACGAGGAGGCGTAGACTTCAGCAACAGCCGAAAATAACCCTGCCGAATGCTGCCGAATACCAAAACAAACAAAAACGGCACAACATTTCTGCATAATATATGTGCGAACTGTTTCGACTGGGAAGCATACAGTAAGCTTAAGGGAAGATGGTGATTGCCATACAGTCACTAGGTCAAATGTCAATACGGGTCAACACTGTGCTCTCCAATACTGGGGAGGATTCATTGGTGCCCCTCCCCTCTACCCTGTTCCTGTCATAGACAACAGTTTTATGTGGACAATTGCGGAAAATCTCCTTTAATCATTATGACCGATTTTACTGCTGGCATGAGTTACTTGATGTGGAATAGAGTGATGAGAGTGATGAGACACAGCCTATAGGAGGAGACTCATCCTTCCATGACTCATCCTTAGAGATACGAGTCCTCCATGTAGTAATGAAACACAGTCTATAGGAGGAGACTCATCCTTCCATGACTCATCCTTAGAGATACGAGTCCTCCATGTAGTAATGAAACACAGTCTATAGGAGGAGACTCATCCTTCCATGACTCATCCTTAGAGATACGAGTCCTCCATGTAGTAATGAAACACAGTCTATAGGAGGAGACTCATCCTTCCATGACTCATCCTTAGAGATACGAGTCCTCCATGTAGTAATGAAACACAGTCTATAGGAGGAGACTCATCCTTCCATGACTCATCCTTAGAGATACGAGTCCTCCATGTAATCACGAGACACAGTCTATAGGAAGAGAATCAAACTTAGAGGTACGAGTCCTCCATGTAATCACGAGACACAGTCTATAGGAGGAGAATCAAACTTAGAGATACGAGTCCTCCAATCCTGATGAGCAGCTCAAGTCTATGTGGCATCATGTGAAGATGTGAAGGCTTCATATAAAAGTGTTGTGTGCATGCGTGCGTGCGTGTGTTTACTCCTCTGGGCTAGGCACATTGAGGAGAATGAGTCAGCAGAGCACATCTGTACAATCAGATAACGTATGTGCATACTTATCATTTTATCATCCAATACAAATTCATTCTCATCTTTCACTTCACAATCAAAGAAAAGGGAGAGGGGTATTTAATGAAGAGCAATATGAAGATCAACAGAGAAATAGCTGCTTTAGAAAAGCCCTTAAACCCCTTTCACACAAGCGCTTATCCAGAGTAAACAGAGCATACCAGCACTCTCACACAAATATTCACTAGACTAGAATGAGTCATACAGTAAATGAAAAAGGAATATGTGTCCTAAAGCATTTAAAAAGGGGTTTCCCGAGAACCTCGATATTATATGAGTGTGTTTCACATGTTTCATTTTTGAAGTGTGTTTATTGTAGGCTATTTTCCACTGTGCTTTTCAGTGTCAGTTTTATCTTCTTCAGTGTACTCAGAGTTGTGGATAGCTTCTTGGTCTGTTCTAAACTAACACCAATAAGTCACACACCAATAAAAATACAACACAGATTAGCAAATCAGCAAGTTATCTATATTTATTTGCATTTGAATTGATCAATATACAGTTCTTTTTTTTCTTTCAATAAGCACTTTATGGTTTGGCATTTCTAACATCATTACCAAATTAAAACATTCTCTTAAAACAAAAGCATGTAACGGAAATTAAACTTATAGCACCTTTTGCATTTGCATTTGCTCAAACAGCTATGACCGCACTGCCCTAAAGCTGTTTCAAACACGCTACGTGCATCCTATTTTGGTTAGCCTCCTCACGCAGAGGAGTTGTTAATGGGGTATATCTCTTTTCCCAATAGAACTGAGTTGAAAATACTAGATATGTACAGTACAGAACAGGACAGCAGTCCCTCCCTGTATACAATAGGCCTACAGTACAGTATGTCCCTACAGTACAGATCTAGTGGATCTACTCATACTTTACATCTGGGGCAAAGTGCACAACTACGCCGCTCCTCCGTGGTTCGGGTCTTTCCTCCAGTGGTTCTGGTTCTCCTCCAACGGCACCCTGGGAATGATGATCACCGGGTCGGAGAACCTCGTCATTAAGCTCTCTAGGAGGCGAGGCAGCACAGAGTTAAGACACAAAGAAAAAGACAAAAACAAAGAGACACAAGATGAGGCATTTCTCAGAGGCCAATCACAAAGAATTTTGCTGAGTTGAGTTGAGCACCCTGTGACTACTCATATTAGAGGGCAACATTATACTGCCACAGTGGGGATGTGAAGCTCAGTCTCAGAGAAAGCTGCTAAAGCTCTCTCTTGGTTTCTTATCACTTCAAACCTAAAATAGCAACAAAAAAAACATAGTTCGCCCGCCTACCTTCCTCAATTCCAAAAAAAAGTTCAAATGTTTCTTCAATCAAAGTTAGGATTTTGTGTTATGTTCAGATCAATAAATAGCCACTGCACTCTGAGTTTGAATCCAATCTGTCAGCTGAAACCTCAGACTAAAAGCTAGAGCACACTAATGGGAATAATGAGAGTCTAATGAGTCTCAGGGTGTTCAAGGATAAACAGCCACAGGACATTCAGGAATAATATAATCTAAAATTAAACTTGAGGGGACCAAAACATGCACTTACTATCTTCTCCAGTAGCAGAACTGTCTCTCTCCAATGCTAGAACTACTGTACCTCCCCACTCTATTCCGACCATGCACCCCAATAAACATTGAATCGACATATTTTCAATAAACAATTCAGATTTAGTACCAAGTCCAGCCCATATAAAATAACCACACATTTGGTAATATTATATAACATTCGGATTGCAGGTCCCACTCAGACACCATAACAACATTACATCAAATTATCAAAATGATCAAACCAAAAAGGATAACTATGTGTTATTATAAACATATATCTGTAGGTGTGTTTACCCACAGGTTTATTCATTATTTATATATAACCACACTGGTAACATGTGTGTAATTACGATATCACTTTGATATAATATCAAATAAAGTTATATCACATAATAGTGGTTGCACGGTTGGTTTAATCTAGTTGCTCTAAAAATAGAAAAGGATGGGCGATCTCTAGTCATCTGTGTGAATAATTCAAAAATCACATTTTACTACATAGCCATGCAATTTGTTTAGCCTTGGCCTATTTCTTATAACCAGGAGCAATGAATGCATCTAGCATCTTCCAGTAGCTCAAGGAGGGATTCCAAGATGGTCTGGACTATAGCCATTCTACTACAACAAGGCAGACCCAAGGCCTCCTTAAGAGAGGAACCTTAAGGAGACATACGTACATTATAGGACATGACAGCCAAGCATTCACACAGACAGCCCCACACACTCATTCCCCTACTCTAGTTTCCATATGGAAGAGAAATGTATGAGGGATCTGACCTGGTGGGAACTGTATCGGAGTACAACGATTTTCAAAACAAAACTGTGCCACTATCAAATATTTAAAAAATCATGACTTTGAAATACATATTATGAGCACATATGAATGAGAGATTTGTGGCTTGTGGCGGCTGGGTATGTTTTTAGGTTACCTTGGAATGGGTAGTGTACAGCCCCACAGGTGTTGCTTTAGCGTCTGCACCCAGCCTGTATCACGGATTGGCTGACAGAGCTGTATGTAGTGGTACTGTTTTAGCACAACCCTTCAAATGAATCAGAATGTCACTCGTTAGGTTTTCTAGAGGTAGGATTTCACCTTGCACAGCATATCCAAATTTGACATCCTCGAAAAGCTAATAACGATACCAGATGAAGCTGGAAAATATAGTAATTACATGATTATAATGATTTTAGAAATATCCAAATGTCACATTTGTTACACGCAGAGAAAGAACATTTCATTAATCATACAGTTTGTTGGCCCAGTAAATACATGACATCCAATTCTGGAATAATGTTCTACCCATCCTTAACTTGCATATTGCTGTATAATTTGGGCAAGGTCTTTGAATATATTTGGACACATGATGCAAAATAATATATTCCTCAGCTCTCACATAGTGTAGCAGCAATATGCAAGCCCTTTGAAGGATGTCAGAACTCATGCCAGAATGTCTTTGATAAGCGCTAAAGAAAACCTGAAGGCAAAATTCTCTTCCATGTGGATTCACTCACTAAAAAGCATCTCATGTCTCACAAAGACAAAGACACAAAAACAATTCAACAAATACCTGCAACCACGGTTCTTTCACCCTCCTCCTCCTCCATACGTTTCAACACAAAGAACCAAGAGGACACAGCTTTTTCTGCTTTTGCATTTATTCATAATATTTCAGTAAATAGGAGCAAGCAGAGAGAAACACAAGCACGTCACAGTAAAATATTTGTGTCCAATACATTCTGTAACTTCTTTGTACCATTATTACTTTCTATTGTTTTTTTGTTTCTAATGCTTGGATTAAAGATCGGTAGCACCGGGTGTGCTGTGTGTCAGTACTTTACATGTATGACCTCCCCGACACCTCTACGAGAGAAAGACCCCCCCCCAGCCAAAGGCTGCAAAATGCTAATGAGATGGCCCTCACCCGTCGCTCCGTGGGCACATGCTCAGTCTAAGCGGAATATGGCATGGTGGTTCATTGTGACATACTAACTCAAGACACCACCATGGCAAATGGAGAGACAACACACTCCAGTATTCAAAATGGAGGGGAGGGAGCCAGGGGGCTCTGACTAGCACAACAGATGACAACAACACAAGAGAGAGACTGGGGAGTGTGGGGTGGCCCATGACCAGCAAGTCCTGCACAGCACAATGCACTGCTCTATTGTGGTCTACGTCATCCCAGCAGTCTGAAATGCTGTTCTGGTCTTTACTACTATCCGCTAAGACACAAGTAGACATGTGTAGTAGCCAATAGAGCTCTACTGGCACTATACAACCAATACAAACCTGATTCATTTTGACATAATGAGGTTTATGTTTGTAATACAGATCATTTTCTTTGCTCGCTCAATATATCCCATTCAAGAAACTGCATACATATGCAGAAGTATGATACAAATGTAAACCAAATATAAAATGTAGTTTCGCTGCTTGTCCTAATTCAATCAAATCACGTGAGAATATCAAGTCGTTCTACATTGGTAGCCTATGACAACTATATTTAGATTGCCATAGAAGGCAGCAGAGGAGAGATATATTTGGAGTTGAATGTGTTTAATATAATCTTGACATCTACACGTAAACTTCTCAACCTAATGAAATCCACACACACACACACACACACCCCTGGTCCAGGGAAGAGGCCAGTTGTTTGAGGCCCATGCTAGACAGAAATATAGAGACACAACATGCATAAACCAGAAACAAAGACAGAAACAAGTCCGGAAAAATAAACGTTCCAAACGGCCAGCATTCAACTTACCATAACATCGCAGACACATTTTTGGGGGTATGTTACAATAATGGTATTAGCAGAAGTAATTAGTGTTTTATACCCACATAAATAGATTAATAAATAAAACAATAAATAACATATAATTATAAAACAATGAATGTGCTGGAAGAGAGAAAGAGTTTTAACTAGTATCACATCCAGCCATGCACCTCTTTAGACCTCTGGGATGTGAATATTGTTGTTGGCTTCTCTCATCTGCTAGTGCCATGGGGGCCTAAATAATCATGTTGGTTCCAGTCAACCATGACTCTGTGTGTGTGTCCTAGCTATAGCTACATAGAGTGTATATGGGCTGGGTGAAAGCATAGCTAAAGACCATAGAGCCACAATATCAAATTCCTATCGTGACTCAGTGAAATGTAATGTTGTTTTTTTAAATGCAGAATGTAATTATAATTGCATGATAGTAACATTTAATTCAATGGAAATTCTCATCTGCTGTGCAAATGACTGGTCTAGTAATGCATAATCATGTTACAGTAACCCAGATGGCTCCCAGCTTGGCAACAAGGTTGATGAAACAAGATAGCCTTGTCTGACCTCTAAAATAACTTGATGAATGAATTTGACTGCAAAGAGAGAGAACAATTTGAATGAGAGGGTATGAGGTTTTAAATGTTGTCCTGACAATTACTTGTTCAAAACCATTCCCACATCCTCCACAATCAACATAGTTATTAGGTTTACAAAGTTAGACATTGCATTCAAGAATGATAGCAAAGTTGAACAAAGCATCTTAGTAATGCCAATCTGAAAACAGACAGACCTGGAGCCCTGCTCAAGAAGACAGCATTCAGGAAATACAGAGCAGGCACAAACTCAGCCATGGGTCGATACACTCCAAGCTGCACATTTATCAAAGATTTTCAGACCGTTATCCTAGATGAGTATCTAATGTGTCTATGCATTCATTTATGAATGTATCTTTGCATACATTTGAAAGTTACAGCTACAGAAATCGAGTCCAGTCACTGAGCCAATTTACATGGTCTTCTCATTCACAAAAATCCTTGATAAACTCAACAAAGCAATCTGTTCAGTTGGAAGATGGAAGCCAACCACACAGGATTGCTAGTCGGTGGGCTCATGCAACAATAGCACGTGCCATTCATTGGCTAACCAGGCAGCCGGTAGCCATGGTAACCTTGAGATGGAGACGTGGAGAGAGGGGGGTGGAGGGTGGCATCGGGGAACAGAGGAAGCGGATGAATACGCCCCCTTGTTACTACGGTGATCTAATGTAATGTGAGGCGGGGAAGCAACGACATGTCATGTCACAACCCTGACATTTACTGTAACTACATCTAACTTAGCCAAGAGGCAGAGAGAAGAGAGAGAAAGAGAGAGAAAGAGGGTTAGAGAGAGACGAGAGAGAGAGAGACATAACATAAAAGGGATGAAAACTTCTAATTAATTTTGCAGCCTTCGTGTTCTTTCCCCAAAGAAGAATAAAAAGTAGTGCTAAATGATTTTTACTCTTTTGCCTCAGCCAGTTTGTTGTTCATCTCTTTACTTTTCTCCTTGTCCCCCTCCGCAGGCCTGGACTCAGTGGGCTGGTTCTCAGAGGTCGTCTTCTTGGTGCCCCGCAGTGCTGTGCTGCCCGGCTGCTTCTGCTCTTTGGCCTTCTTGACAGGTTTGCCGCCCTGACTAGCTACCGTGGTGCCAGCCTTTTTGGGTTTGGATCGTGGAGCACTGTTAGACCTCTTAACCTAGGCACAGGGGATGGGGGAAGATGGAGATTATTTATATATACCATCCCCAAAGACATTAGCAGCAGGTGTAAATGACTCTGCAAAGAGCTGCAACTCCTCGGTTTGATATTGTGTTTGTTTCAGTATTACTGATATGATTTGCCATCACAACATACACAGTAAAGAGAACAGCAGCCCTCCAAGAGAAAGATTCTGTCATTACAGTGGGCTTGAAAACGCACTCTGCAAGGCTGTGGTTCTGAATAGGAGATTAGCTGCATTATGGCTGTACCATAGGAGTAGTCAATAGGACATGATCTAAAACATTCTCACCTTGGTCTCTTGTAGCCCGTTGTAGGGCTCATTGTACAGGCTGCGTATCCTCCTCCTGTCCACAGCCTTGTTGTCGTTGGGCTGCTGTTTGCCCTGCTCTCCCTTGTAGGTGGCGCTATAGCTGGTCTCCAGGCTGGTCTTCTCCTCAGGGGGAAGGTACTGGGACTTGGCTCGGATCAGCTTCACTGGCTTCACATCCCTGTGGGCTTTGAACTCCGTCCTACGAGAAGAATCAGCACCAAATACACTCAGTAAAATAGCTCTCTTCATATTTTAACCTACAATCTATTTATAGACAGGAGAGAAGACTAAATCTGTATTGTACCAAAGGGCAATTTGTGTTGCAGCATGTAGGCATTCAAAACACCCAAGAAATATGCAGTAACAGTATTTTGCAAATAAGCAGTCACTTACAAACAAGTACATTTACATAGAACTGTTTGGATATAGAAATAGACGTAGTGGAATGACTGGGTCTCTCCCACAGTATGAGTGAGTGGGTGTATGTAATGTATCGGAGATGGTTGGTGACTGCGCCAGGCAGCCAGCGGCTCAGGTGTTTAATGTAGTCCAGACACAGCAGTTCTTCAGAAGGTCAGCTCCATGGCTTTCACACAGAACAGCCTGAGCTCTAGTCTGTCTCATAGAGGGGTTCTGTACAGGACGAGCCAACCTCCAGACACATCCAAGAGCAATTAGAGATAGGCATCAAAGTGAGATCTGTTCACTATCAATTCTATAGCAGGTATATAAACGAACATGTTGCTACTAATTGGAGTTTTAGATTGAACTGCCCATCATTTATTTTTATTTATTTATTTATTTCACCTTTATTTAACCAGGTAGGCTAGTTGAGAACAAGTTCTCATTTGCAACTGCGACCTGGCCAAGATAAAGCATAGCATTGTGAACAGACAACAACACAGAGTTACACATGGAGTAAACAATAAACAAGTCAATAACATGGTAAAAAAAAAAGAGAATCTATATACAATGTGTGCAAAAGGCATGAGGTAGGCAATAAATCGAATAATTACAATTTAGCAGATTAACACTGGAGTGATAAATCATCAGATGATCATGTGCAAGAAGAGATACTGGTGTGCAAAAGAGCAGAAAAGTAAATAAATAAAAGCAGTATGGGGGGTGAGGTAGGTAAATTGGGTGGGTAGTTTACAGATGGACTATGTACAGCTGCAGCGATCGGTTAGCTGCTCGGATAGCAGATTTTTAAAGTTGTTGAGGGAGATAAAAGTCTCCAACTTCAGAGATTTTTGCAATTCGTTCCAGTCGCAGGCAGCAGAGAACTGGAAGGAAAGGCGTCCAAATGAGGTTTTGGCTAGCCAGACACCTAGGTACTTAGATGTCCACATATTCTAGGTCGGAACCGTCCAGGGTGGTGATGCTAGTCGGGCGTGCGGGTGCAGGCAGCGAACGGTTGAAAAGCATGCATTTGGTTTTACTAGCATTTAAAAGCTAGAAAAAACTTCCTCATCCCTTCCTCATCCTCAACACGCAACACACACACAGCTGCAGCGATCGGTTAGCTGCTCGGATAGCAGATTTTTATTAAAGTTGTTGAGGGAGATAAAAGTCTCCAACTTCAGAGATTTTTGCAATTCGTTCCATTCGCAGGCAGCAGAGAACTGGAAGGAAAGGCGTCCAAATGAGGTTTGGCTTTAGGGATGATCAGTGAGATACACCTGCTGGAGCGCGTGCTACGGGTGGGTGTAGCCATCGTGACCAGTGAACTGAGATAAGGCGGCACTTTACCTAGCATAGCCTTGTAGATGACCTGGAGCCAGTGGGTCTGACGACGAACATGTAGCGAGGGCCAGCCGACTAGGGCATACAGGTCGCAGTGGTGGGTCGTATAAGGTGCTTTAGTAACAAAACGGATGGCACTGTGATAAACTGCATCCAGTTTGCTGAGTAGAGTATTGGAAGCTATTTTGTAGATGACATCGCCGAAGTCGAGGATCGGTAGGATAGTCAGTTTTACTAGGGTAAGTTTGGCGGCGTGAGTGAAGGAGGCTTTGTTGCGGAATAGAAAGCCGACTCTAGATTTGATTTTGGATTGGAGATGTTTGATATGAGTCTGGAAGGAGAGTTTGCAGTCTAGCCAGACACCTAGGTACTTAGATGTCCACATATTCTAGGTCGGAACCGTCCAGGGTGGTGATGCTAGTCGGGCGTGCGGGTGCAGGCAGCGAACGGTTGAAAAGCATGCATTTGGTTTTACTAGCATTTAAAAGCTAGAAAAAACTTCCTCATCCCTTTCCCACTGCTCCTTCATACTATCTTACCAGTGTATAAAACATTTACATTTTTCTTCCGGTTGATTTGGCTTTTCACAGTGTATTTCCTTCCTTGCCAATGTCCATTGTTCATGTGACTAAGGTAGCAAACACCAAATGTAAACAGATGACTCCCGCCCTGGTCCCTGGACAAGGACAAACTACCTGTCAAGGCTCTCCAGTGACCCCACTCTGTGCAGCAGGAGACCCCAACCCCCGCACAACCACGCAACACACACCAAGAGAATAAAAGACCACAGTGAAAAATTCAATGTTCCCTCTGTGGACTACAGCAGTGAAGTGAGGGGGGATTAGTAGGTAACACTATTACTGGCCTGGATAGAGGAAGCAGCCCAGGCAGGCTCAAGTACTACAGACTAGGGTAGCACATTTTGGGGAATATTCAGAGGTGGAAACTTTCTGTGGGAATTAATGGGAATATATGGGAATTAACGGGAATATATGGGAATTAATATTAATACCATTTAAATGTAGATGTTTTTTGCATTGGATATATTTACCATATCATATGGAGACAGAAACATAAACCTTTTACCTTATCATAAGTAGACATAATTGCAAATGATTAAATCCTTCCAATAGAAATAAAAATAACTATTTAGTTACGAATTGAACTTTAATTAAATGAGTTGACTCTTCACATGGGATGATTTCACTGAACAACAAAAGAAAGGGAATATTGAATGATCCATCGCATCTCCCAAAAATGTTTTCAACATACATCTGTAAAATTATAGTCTAGAAACTAAAGCTTTGGTTGTCTTCCTCTCAGGCTTCCATGTCTTCTCCCTGGACCTCCTCAATGTCCACCTCTTGAACATCAGACTCTGAGGCCTCATCTTCACTGTCACTTTCCAACCTTGTTGAGGATGGCTTGTTGACAGGCTCAAAAAGCCTCATATTTGCCCGGATGGGCAAAAAGTCACCAATTTTTCAACCCTTGTATTGATCAGCCTGTTGTGTGCTTTGGTGTGTGTGTGTTCCCAAACAAGGACCAGTTGTGCTCTGAGGAGGCTGATGTTGGTGGGATTTGGAGGATGATGGAGGCAACAGGGGAAAGAGCCTCAGATCCACAAAGTCCCTTCCACCAGGTGGCTGATGAGATATGCTGGTACGACTGCCATATTGCATCTCCATCCCAAAGCCTTTTCTTGGAAATGTACTTCGCCAGACTGCCAAGAACCTTGCCCTCATCCAGGCCAAGGTGGCGAGACATGGTAGTGATGACACCATAGGCCTTGTTGATCTCTGCACCCGACAGGATGCTCTTGCCAGCATACTTGGGGTCCAACATGTACGATGCTGTGTTTGAAGACTTCAGGCAGAAGTCTTCACACTTTTTGATGTATTTCAGAACTGCAGTTTCCTCTGCTTGGAGCAACAGTGAAGTGGGCAGGGCAGTACGGATTTCTTCTCTTACATCTGCAAGCAGAGTCTGAACATCAGACAGGATGGCATTGTCTCCCTTAATCTGTGCAATGGCTACTGCTATAGGTTTCAGGAGTTTCAGGCTGCTTACCACTCTCTCCCAAAATACATAATCCAGGAGGATCCTCTAGATGGGGCTGTCCATATCCGCAGACTGTGATATGGCCATTTCTTGGAGAGACTCCTTCCCCTCCAGGAGACTGTCAAACATGATGACAACACCACCCCAATGGGTGTTGCTGGGCAGCTTTAATGTGGTGCTCTTATTCTTCTCACTTTGCTTGGTGAGGTAGATTACTGCTATAACTTGATGACCCTTCACATGCCTAACCATTTCCTTGGCTCTCTTGTAGAGTGTATCCATTGTTTTCAGTGCCATGATGTCCTTGAGGAGCAGATTCAATGGATGACCAGCACAGCCAATGGGTGTGATGTGAGGATAGGACTATCCCACTTTAGACCAAGCAGCCTTCATGTTCACAGCATTGTCTGTCACCGGTGCAAATACCTTCTGTGGTCCAAGGTCATTGATGACTGCCTTCAGCTCATATGCAATGTAGAGACCGGTGTGTCTGTTGTCCCTTGTGTCTGTGCTCTTGTAGAATACTGGTTGAGGGGTGGAGATGTAGTTAATTATTCCTTGCCCACAAACATTCGACCACCCATCAGAAATTATTGCAAAACAGTTTGTTTTCTCTATGATTTGCTTGACCTTCACTTGAACTCTGTTGATCTCAGCATCTAGCAAATTAGTAGATGAAGCATGTTTGGTTGAAGGGGTGTATGATGGGCGAAGAACATTCAGAAATCTATTCCAATACACATTGCCTGTGAGCGTCAGAGGTAAACCAGTTGCATACACAGCTCGAGCAAGACATTCATCAGCATTTCTCTGACTATGTTTCTCCATTGAGTAAAATGGATTCTTCACATATGATGTGGCACAGTATTTGCAAATGTACACAGCTTTTCCTTCTACATTAGCTGCAGTGAAATGTCTCCACACATCAGATAGTGCCTGTGGCAGTTTCCTGTAAAGATTAGAAAAACTGGAGTAAAAAAAACAAATACAATTCCATGTACAGATAAATAGTTAAGCAGTTAGATTAAAGAACTTCTTTGTAAGATAAATGTTTTAAAATGAAACATATATGGAAACAGGTGAATTAACACTCCTCAGTTAGCAGGCTCAAGCAAGCTAAACCCACATGGTAGCAAAAACTAACTAGCAGAAATGGTTAACAAGTTAGAAATGATTTAAAACACACTTTGCTGTAGGCTACTATTTACTAGTTAACAAAAAAGAATGTATGTCAAATTAAATATATTCACCCCACCCAGAATTGTAATCAAAACTTACCAGAAAGCATGTAGTCCTTGGCTCAGACAGTGTAGTAGTGTAGGCTCAATAGCATCTCATTAGTGTGCAAGATCTTGGAAGAATGCACTGTGCATGCAGAGGGTTGCAATTCCATTGAATTGGGGATATTTTAACCAAAAAAAGCCACAAGACCTAGCATTGCCTTATGTGTATCCCACCAAAAAGGTTCACTGTTATAAGCTAACTTTTTTGATGAATTTAAGCAAAATTCCCCAAATTCCAGGGCTTAACTTCCCATGGAAAATTTCAGAAATTTCCCGGAAAGTTTCCGACCCTTTGCAACCCTACTACAGATCCATTATAACAATTAAACTGCTGCTGAAGATCACGTAGAAAGATATGAAATCTATCACACTATAGCTCAACCCATGGCAGCTACTGTAGCATGGCCATGGATGGATGACGAGGAGGCTTAAATAACAGCCAGCCAGCCTTAAAGACCATTAGGTTATACACAGTTTCAGGCTGAAAATATATCAGACTGTATCTGTAGCTGGCTCTTTTCCATCAGAGTATGAATCAAAGCTGGATCCATACCTCAAAGATCCTCTTGTAATAGGTTGTCATGGGATCGAATGTGAGTGGAGAAAAATAACAGAATGTGTGGTGATAAGGAGAATGCCTCAAAGAGAAAATGATCTGCATTCTCTTATTCTGACGCCAATGGAACATCATCTGCTCTGCCTTCAAACCACAACTAGGGTTGTGGCGGTCATGACATTTTGTCAGACGGTGATCGTCAAGGAAATAACTGCCGGTCTCACGGTAATTGACCGTTAGTTAACATAAACACATGTAGCATTTTCTGGCTTCAACGCATAGCCACTGATGCAGACCTTTGGAACATCTACATTTTAAAAAGTCTAATAAATTCAAGTAATATAGCCTGCACCATCACAATAAATCCATTATTTATTTCAGACAAGTCAAAAAAAACATGATATGAAGAAAATGTAGTCTATTTCAGAGGAACAAAATAGCATACTCTGAGTTGTCGTTATGTTGGTCCCGTGTGGCTCAGTTGGTAGAGCATGGCGCTTGCAACGCCAGGGTTGTGGGTTCAATTCCCACGGGGGGACCAGGGTTCAATTCCCATGGTGGGACCAGGATGAATATGTATGAACTTTCCAATTTGTAAGTCGCTCTGGATAAGAGCGTCTGCTAAATGACTTAAATGAAATGTAAATGTAATGTTAGGCCCTGATCTGGCTATGCCATATGGCTGTGGGCAACACAATTAATTTAGCAGACAAGATTTGTTGGGCTATATGGTTTGATTTTTAATACATTCTAAGGCTGCATGATGTGACTCTAAGGATGATTTGAAAAAAGTCACATGAAATGCATGAGCTCTGCTTAGTTTTTTTGTACAGGCTGTACACAATTCACCAGTCTCTCATTCACAATTTGACAAACACTTGATAAGGCCTCAAATTTCCTGGCTGCATCCCCTTTGTGTGGCCGTAACGCCCCCTAAAAAAATCCATGCCTTTTGCGGCCAGTGGCCATTGTGCCCTTGGACTGAATATAATAATTATAAGTCCCTTCTCCCGGCCGCGTGCCGAAGCACATCTCACTTCAATGGCTATCTGTCACGTGATCAGGTCTTTCTCACAGGCTACAAGTGAAGACAGACACATCTGGGACGCAACTGTGCACGTCCTTATCCAATTCCGAGGTGCATATTGAACATATTGGAAAAACTGTCCACATTTACTTTTCGTCAGCCAATGAGATGAGTAGGCCTAACGAACAGTAAAAGCACTAGCCTATGTCAATCTACTATCCGCCATAGTACAAAAGTTTACCTATTTTATTCTATACGAAAAATAAATATTACAAACATAGTCTGGGACAGTTGTGGGATGCGATAGATCCCAAATTAATAAAACCACTAGCATCAAAAAACTTTTTTAAGCAATGAGCCTGAAGCAACAGATAAGAACGTTTTGTTCAAAACATTGATAAACTATTAGGCTATTTCTTCATATTATAAGCACACCAATGCGCACACGGCAGTTTTCCATTTGCCAGAAAACACCATTCTCAAAAGTGACCGCAAATGCAATTATGCATGTAATGCTTTTATTATAAAGGTGTCTCGAATTAGGTGAATTAGGTGAAAATGTTCTTCCCCAAACTTGAAACTCACGCACTGTGTACAGTATGTACTGTATGCCAGTTAGGCTCTACACCCATTGTAAAGCAAATTAATGTGCTTAATTTCAAGAAGTTATTTGGCCACTTTAGTTGTGATACAAACCTTATTAAAACATATAGCCCTATGGTCTAGGCTACATCAGGTTTGTGACTATGAATAGAAAAAGTTTCAAAAAAAGGCATGCACTGTTCCTTGCCTTAAGCTGGACATCATATACAAGTGATAATATATCATTCACAAGTATAATATTGTCACCCATCTGTCACATCTGCTCTTGCTCTCTTCAGCCCCCCCCCGCCCCCGAAAACACAAAAAATGCACAGACATGACACAGGAATAGAAACAATAACGCCTGGGGAAGGAACCAAAGGGAGTGACATATATGCAGTTGAAGTCGGAAGTTTACATACACCTTCGCCAAATACATTTAAACTCAGTTTTTCACAATTCCTGACATTTAATCCAAGTAAAAATTCCCTGTCTTAGGTCAGTTAGGATCACCACTTTATTTTAAGAATGTGAAATGTCAGAATAATAGTAGAGAGAATGATTTATTTCAGCTTTATTTCTTTCATCACATTCCCAGTGGGTCAGAAGTTTACATACACTCAATTACTATTTGGTAGCAGCATTGCCTTTAAATTGTTTAACTTGGGTCAAACGATTCGGGTAGCCTTCCACAAGCTTTCCACAATAAGTTGCGTGAATTTTGGCCCATTCCTCCTGACAGAGCTGGTGTAACTGAGTCAGGTTTGTAGGCCTCCTTGCTTGCGCATGCTTTTTCAGTTCTGCCCACAAATTTTCTATAGGATTGAGGTCAGGGCTTTGTGATGGCCACTCCAATACCTTGACTTTGTTGTCCTTAAGCCATTTTGCCACAACTTTGGAAGTGTGCTTGGGGTCATTGCCCATTTGGAAGACCCATTTACGACCAAGCTTTAACTTCCTGACTGATGATTTGAGATGTTGCTTCAATATATCCACATCATTTTCCTACCTCATGATGCCATCTATTTTGTGAAGTGCACCAGTCCCTCCTGCAGCAAAGCACCCCCACAACATGATGCTGCCACCCCATGCTTCACGGTTGGGATGGTGTTCTTCGGCTTGCAAGCATCCCCCTTTTTCAAACATAACGATGGTCATTATGGCCAAACAGTTATATTTTTGTTTCATCAGACCAGAGGACATTTCTCCAAAAAGTACGATATTTGTCCCCATGTGCAGTTGCAAACCGTAGTCTGGCTTTTTTAATGGTGGTTTTGGATCAGTGGCTTCTTCCTTGCTGAGCGGCCTTTCAGGTTATGTCGAAAAATAGGACTCGTTTTAAGGTGGATATAGATACTTTTGTACCTGGTTCCTCCAGCATCTTCACAAGGTCTTTTGCTGTTGTTCTGGGATTGATTTGCACTTTTCGCACCAACGTACGTTCATCTCTAGCAGACAGAACGCGTCTCTTCCTGAGCGGTATGACGGCTGTGTGGTCCCATGGTGTTTATACTTGCGTACTATTGTTTGTACAGATGAACGTGGTACCTTCAGGCGTTTGGAAATTGCTCCCAAGGATGAACCAGACTTGTGGAGGCCTACAATTTTTTTCTGAGGTCTTGGCTGAAATACATCCACAGGTACAACTCCAATTGACTCAAATGATGTCAATTAGCCTATCAGAAGCTTCTAAAGCCATGACATCATTTTCTGGAATTTTCCAAGCTGTTTAAAGGCACAGTCAATTTAGTGTATGTAAACTTCTGACCCACTGGAATTGTGATACAGTGAATTATAAGTGAAATAATCTGTCTGTAAACAATTGATGGGAAAATTACTTGTGTCATGCACAAAGTAGATGTCCTAACCGACTTAACAAAACTATAGTTTGTTAACAAGAAATTTGTGGAGTGGTTGAAAAACGAGTTTTAATGACTCTAATGACTCACCTGGACTTCATCACCTCCCTGATTACCTTCCCTATATACAGTTGAAGTTGGAAGTTTACAGTGTAAGTCTAAGTGTATGTAAACTTCCAACTTCAACTGTATATAGGGAAGGTAATCAGGGAGGTGATGAAGTCCAGGTGAGTCTGATGCGCAGGTGCGCGTAACGATTGTGACAGGTGTGCGCCATAACAAGCAGCCTGGTGACTTGGAGAAGGAGCACACGTGACATCGTGGTTCCTTTTCATGGCAGCCAGGTAGGCTATACTCCTGTTTCTAAAGAGAAGCAATGTGCTTAATATTTGGAAAGTTTGTAAATCAATATATAGTAGGCCTAGCTTAAAGAAAGCTGATGGGATCCTCTTTTTAATAGAGGCCATCACTCTGTTTTCTCACGCAATTACATAGCCTATAGAAATGTTGCACAACATGAGCTCATGGGCTCTCGTGAAGTGTTTGTTTAGATTTTCGATAACATTTGCATTGATGTCAGAGGGATTAGAGGAACAATAGAGTGCTGAGTACCAGGCAGTTAGCAAGTTTTGGTAGGCTACTAAGGACCATCAGCAGCATCAGAGCTTGGAGAAGCCTAATTGCCGTGACTAAACGGCTTGAGACCGCCAGTGTGGCGGTAATACGGTCACCGTAACAGCCCTAACCACAACATCCAAACTTGGTCCTCTATCTACATCTACCTCAGCCCTCTATCTCGAGCTATCCTATATGTACAAAGTAACGCTACCTTTTGTATGGCATGTTTATATGAAAAGCTTTTTACATTTTTTACATTTTACTTAACTAGGCAAGTCATTTAAGAACAAGTTCTTATTTACAATGACGGCCTACCAAAAGGCAAAAGGCTTCCTGTGGGGACAGGCTGGGATAAAAAAAGAGGAAAAATTTACAAAACGCACATCACGACAAGAGAGACACCACAACACTACATAAAGAGAGACCTAAGACGACAACATAGCATGGCAGCAACACATGACAACACAGCATGGTAGCAACACAACATGGCAACAACATGGCAGCAACACAACATGGCAGTGACACATGACAACCCAGCATGGTAGCAACACAACATGGCAACAACATGGTAGCAACACAACATGGCAGCAGCATAAAACAGGCTGCAAACATTATTTGACACAGACAACAGCACAAAGGGCAAGAAGGCAGAGACAACGACACATCACGTGAAGCAGCCACAACTGTCAGTAAGAGTGTCCATGATTGAGTCTTTGAATGAAGTGATTTAGATAAAACTGTCCAATTTGAGTGTTTTTTGCAGCTAGTTTCAGTCGCGAGCTGCAACGAACTGAAAAGAGGAGCGACCTTTAACAGAATGTGACTGGCAGAACGGGTGTTGTATGTGGAGGATGAGGGCTGCAGTTGGTATCTCATATAGAGGGGAGTGAGGCCTACGAGGGTTTTATAAATAAGCATCAACCAGTGGGTCTTGCGACGGGTATACAGAGATGAACAATTTACAGAAGAGTATAGAGTGCAGTGATGTGTCCTATAAGGAGCATTTGTGGCAAGTCTGATGGCCGAATGGGAAAGTAAATCTAGCCGCTCGAGAGCACCCTTACCTTCCGATCTATAAATTAGGTCTCTGTAATCTAGCACGGGTAGGATGGTCATCTGAATCAGGGTTAGTTTGGCAGCTGAGGTGAAAGAGGAGTGATTACGACAGAGGAAACCAAGTCTAGATTTAACCTTAGCCTGCAGTTTTGATATGTGCTGAGAGAAGGACAGTGTACCATCTAGCCAGACTCCAAAGTACTTGTATGAGGTGACTACCTCAAGCTCTAAACCCTCAGAGGTAGTAATCACACCGGTGGGGAGAAGGGCATTCTTCTTACCAAACCACATGATCTTTGTTTTTGAGGTGTTCAGAACAAGGTTAAAGGCAGAGAAAGCTTGTTGGACACTACGACAGCTTTGTTGTAGAGCATTTAACACAAAATCCGGGGAGGGGCCAGCTGAGTATAAGATGCATATAAAAATGGATGAAAGAGCTTCCTACTACCTGAGCTATGTTGTTGGTGTAAATTGAGAAGAGTGTGGGGCCTAGGATCGAGTCTTGGGGTACTCCCTTGGTGACAGGCAGTGGCTGAGAAAGCAGATGTTCTGACTTCATACACTGCACTCTTTGAGAGAGGGAGTAAGCAAACCAGGCCAGACCCCTCAGAGACACCAGTAGTCCTTAGCCAGCCCAGAAGAATGCAATGGTCTACTGTATCAAAAGCTTTGGCCAAGTCAATAAAAATAGCAGCACAACATTGCTTAGAATCAAAGGCAATGGTGACATCATTTAGGAACTTTAAGGTTGCAGTGACACATCCATAACCAGAGCGGAAACCAGATTGCATACCAGAGAGAAGACTATAGACATCAAGAAAGCCAGTAAGTTGATTATTGACACGTTTTTCCAACACTTTTTTTTTGATAAACCGGGCAAAATAGAAATTGGCCTATAACAGTTAGTATGATGTATGACGAAGCTTGCCTTTAATTTACCCAATAGGTAGACTGAAACACTATCTCTGTGAGCCCCCAATTTTTTGATGTAGTGTGACACACTTCAGAACTGTTTCCTTATCAAAGTTGTTCATTTATTTAATTCAACCTTAACTGGCATTTGATAATTAGATCTTACTGTGTGGCATTTCAAAAATATCTAACTTAGGATACTGCAGTTATATAACAGTCCACATTTATCAATACAACTAAATTATCCATCAAACTCTAAAGTTTAAGCATTTGGTCAGATATGATAAATTGAGCCAAACTATTTTATTTTCTCATAAAGTAAAGTGCCCAGGATGTTGATGAGTGGACTAGTGGTTAAAGTAAGAGCGGCTGGCGGTTAGATAGATAGACCTAGCTCCAGTGGAGTGGAAGTGAGATGGAATCACAGAGTTGTTACATAAAAAGATTGAAGTCCACTTTTAATGCTTGGGCAGGAAAAGAGAGGAGAGACAGTACAAGGTCAGATTATACAATGTCTGTGGCCAAGGGCACAGAATGCTACTACCCGCGCAGGGCGCAAGTGACGGGGTAGTGGTAGGACTGCCAGAGAGAGAGTCAAACACAAGTCTATACTGTACATAGCAAGCTGGACAACGTCATACTCATATGACTGGTAACAATTAAGCTAGTGTCTTCCAGGTCAGTGTGTGCTTGGTACCTAGTCTCCTTCCATTTCTTTCAAAACAGATCTTTGTCAAAGACAAGTATAAAAATGTTTGACGTATGATGTGATTTGTGAGGAAGATTCTTGAACATACTTGCTCACCTCTTACACACATCTAATAACTCGAACAACTCTAAACCCCTAATAGCGTCTCATTGTATGTCCCTTTACTCCCTCTATTATGTGGTGCTAAAATGAAACGTTCCTCTGCCAAAACAAGCTGTTATTTGTTACCAAGTTAACATACTGCATTTATTACTGCATTTATTACCATGTAGAAAAGCAGGTCTTGCCAAGATAACATACTGTTTTTCTTACTGCTGTATGGCTATCCACTAATGGTTCTGCCTGGTACCTGGAGCTGACCCTGCTGACCCTGCAGGAAAGATGAGATATGTTGTCACTATGACGTTATGACACTGCCACTGACAAGTGGTGGAGGGATGCCAGGGAACAACACTGCTAAGATCCACATGCCACCCTTCTCTAACATAGCACGCCAGGCAACAGCCTGGCAGAGAGGGAACAATCTGGCACTTCTCTCTTAGAGGCTTAGAAAGGGCAGAGAACGGCAAAAGGACCATTAGCACACATCGCTACAGCGCTAGTCTGAAGAAATCTATTGCCAAATAAAATCTCTCAGCATTAATTAAAACAGTTACATCCATGCCATGTCAGTTAGGTTACATCCATTCATGAGAGGATATGGAATAAATCCAATTGATTGCAGCATTTACATTGGACAGTAAAGTATCATACAGTGTTAAATACAAAATAATTATCATAATCAGTTTGACCGGACAGCCAGTCTTTTTTACTGTAAATTGACCTTCCTACGACATCCCACTTTGGCAGGTCAGAAATTCTAATCTGAAGCCCATCCGACTGTGACCCAGAGTTTCAAATAAAAAATAACATACACGTCTAAAATTATTGCAAGATTTACTACACGGCAGAATCAATAAAAAATCTTTACATAATACAGTACATAACAGAGAAACGCAGCCAGACATTCTCTAAACATTTGAGGTGAATCAAGCAATCCCAGTGTACAGTAACAGTGCCTTGATTTACTGACACGGCTTCTTTTTGTGTCAGTCAGCCATTACATGTCGCCAACTGCTGATTGTTCCTGATCAATACTCTCTCCTCCCTCTGGGATCAGCTTGCCTCTGGCGTTACGGTAGCTGAATCTGTAGCCTGTCAAGATTGCCCATGCAGTCAGATGGCTATTGGCTACACTGTGACATATTGCAACTCAGTGAAATCACCACAGAGTGTGTTGTATGTTCTGATGCATGGCTAAAGCTCGGATGTACCCACACCTTTAATAATGTTAGCTGCGTCTAGCATTTAATATAATAATGTTATTTAGCAGACATTTTTATCCTAATCAACTTACAATCATGCATGCATACGTTTTACTTGTGGGTGGCTCTAGGAATCAAACCCACAATCCTGGCGGTGCAAGCGTCATGCTCTACCAACTTAGCCATCGTGGTTCACCCAAGTATTTCATAGCAGCAGTAACATTTTTTACACAAAATAAACACACGTTTTGTGAGAAGTGAGAAAGAGCAATGTAAACTGCCTCAAGCTGGTTATGCTAATTTCTTGGCTTTATACAGTACATTATATGCATAACTGAATACGGAATGACCATAATCCTAAAATGTATGTTTAACACTTCAGTTAGAGAATCCTTTCTTCAGACTACCAGGTAATGCCACACCTCTGATCCCAACCTGCCTGCATCTGCAGGGAGTTCCTGGAAGCTAAGCTTTGTGAGGAGAGATTGAGCAGCATGTCCTGCCCTCCCTCTCTTTCTCCATCACTCTCTCCCCAGTCAGAGCCTGGGTGGTTAGATTCAGTGATTCAGCACGCATTGCCTGCATGTCCGTGGAAACACCAGGCTTTACAGGCCTTCTAAGAGGATCATTTTTAAATCCACTCAAATCTGTTGGCCTCTTTACAATATTTCAGCCGCTACTGCTGCTCTGCTCACATGCAACATTCATTCTGCAGGCAGGGGTGATCTTAGGATAAAACAAGGCACTCTCATTTGCATTGTGAACACCCTGGTCTGGACTGGTTGGCAGTGTGCAGAGAAGAGGTCCCTATGGCCAGTGAATGACTAGCCAGTTGTCCATCTAACCGTGATGAGAGTGAGGTGGGTATCGAATGAGTCAATGGTGTTTGTAAAATAGAAATCACAATAAATACATAAATGAATCAATGTTGGCATGAACATGATGTGCTGTGATGCAACTGAAAACATCTCAAATAAACAATTCATGGCCTCCCCTTGCCCCCTCTGAGCTAAAGGAAACTAAACTAAACTACCTGTCTCCCTTAAAGTAATGCTACCTGCTCCCCATTCATCATCAACCGCTTATCGCACATTATGCAATAGAGGAAGACATAATTGCCTCTGAAAGCCCAGCATTTGATTGTTTTCTAATTAGATTTCAACAAAGGAAAATAACTGCTTCATGAGATGAAGAGAAGAACTGTCTGTGCTGTTGCTCACTGTGTTTATTGTCTTTGTCTGATTACCCCAGCAGGAAAAGGCTGGTGGTTGGTGTGGATGATAATGATAGTGGAGTAAACAAAGCATAAAAACACCAGGTGAGGCCTGACCCTAGGGTTATTCTAATTTGATTCTTATGCAAAAGTGACGTTCAACGCGTAAACATGGAACAAAGCAGGAAGGCAGCTGAGCTGAGGGATCTTAACCTCTGCTCTGCCTGAAGTGGCAGCAGGTCCCTCAGTCACAGCTAGTACAAATCATTGAAGTCTACACAATGGTGGCTTTGATGGAGATAGAAAATAGAGGTCTTTGAATCAAATTTTATTGGTCACATACACATGGTTAGCAGATGTTAATGCGAGTGTAGCGAAATGCTTGTGCTTCTAGTTCCGACAATGCAGTAATATCTAACAAGTAATCTAACAAATTCACAACAACTACCTTGTACACACAAATGTGAAGGGATGAATAAGAATATGTACATATAAATATATGGATGAGCGATGGCCAAGCGGCATAGGCAAGATGCAGTAAATGGTATAGAATACAGTATATACATATGAGATAAGTAATGTAGGATATGTAAACATTATTAAAGTGGGGTTATTTAAAGTGACTAGTGATACCATTATTAATTCAATTTATTAAAGTGGCCAGAGATTTGAGTCTGTATGTTGGCAGCAGCCTCTATGTTAGTGATGGCTGTTTAACATTCTGATGGCCTTGAGATAGAAGCTGTTTTTCAGTCTCTCGGCCCCAGCTTTGATGCACCTGTACTGACCTTGCCTTCTGGATGATAGCGGGTTGAACAGGCAGTGGCTCAGGTGGTTCTTGTCCTTGATTATCTTTTTGGCCTTCCTGTGACATCGGGTAGTGTAGGTGTCCTGGAGGGCAGGTAGTTTGCCCCCGGTGAGGCGTTGTGCAGACCGCACCACCCTCTGGAGAGCCTTGCGGTTGAGGGCGGTGCAGTTGCCATACCAGGCAGTGATACAGCCCGACAGGATGCTCTCGATTGTGCATCTGTAAAGGTTTGTGAGGGTTTTGGGTGATGCTATACTGACGCTTTGCTTGTTTGATTGCCTTGCGGAGGGAATAACTGTACTGTTTGTATTCGGTCATGTTTCCAGTCGCCTTGCCATGGTTAAAAGTGGTGGTTCGCGCTTTCAGTTTTGGGTGGATGCTGCCATCCATCCACGGTTTCAGGTTAGGAAAATAGTCACAGTGGGTACGACAACTCCGATGCACTTGCTAACAAACTCGCTCACCGAGTCAGCATGTGCATCATCAATGTTATTGTCTGAGGCTATCCGGAACATACGCCAGTCCACGTGATCGAAGCAATCTTGAAGCGTGGAATACGATTGGTCAGACCAGCGTTGGATGGACCTGAGCATGGGCGTTTCTTGTTTTAGTTTCTGTCTATAGGCTGGGAGCAACAAAATATAGTCATGTTCAGATTTGCAAAAGGCAAGGCGGGGGAGGGCTTTGTATGAATCGCGGAAGTTAGAGTAGCAATGGTCCAGAATGCTACCGGCTCGTGTCGCACATTCGATATGCTGATAGAATTGAGCAAGTCTTGTTCTCAGGTTAGCTTTGTTAAAATCCCCAGCTACAATCAAGGCAGCCTCAGGTAGTATGGTTTCCAGTTTACATAGAGGGGAGGGGTTGTTGTTAATATAATCGAAGACAATTCTCTTAGACGATAATGTGGTCGGCAATTGATTGTAAGGAATTCTAGGTCAGGTGAACAAAAGGACTTGAGTTCCTGTATGTTGTTGTGATTACACCATGAGTCGTTAATCATAAGGCATACACCTCCACCCTTATTCTTACCAGAGAGATGTTTGCTTCTGTTGGTGCGATGCATGAAGAAACCAGGTGGCTGTACCGACTCTGACAACATATCCCGAGTGAGCCATGTTTCCGTGAAACAGAGAATGTTACAATCTCTGTCTCTCTGGAAGGCAACTCGTGCCCTAATTTCGTCCACATTGATATCTAGAGATTGGGCATTGGCAAGTAATATGCTCGGAAGCGGTGGATGGTGTGCTCGCCTTCTGAATCTGACCACTAGGCCGCTCCGTCTGCCTCTACTGCGGCGACCGCGTTATTTTGGGTCGGCCTCTGGGATAAGACCCCATGTCCAGTGTGGAGGTCCGAACAAAGTATTCACTTCGGGAAAGACGTATTCCTGGGCATAATGTTGGTAAGTTGACATCGCTTTTTTTATCCAATAGTTCTTCCCGGCTGTATGTAATAACACACATTTTCTGGGCTAACAATGTAAGAAATACATAAAAAAACAAATAACTGCATAGTTTCCTAAGGACCTGAAGCGAGGCGCCATCTTGTCGGCGCCATCTTGCACAGGCGCCATCTTGATCACATCTGTCACAGTCCATACCGTTCACCATCCACCACGTCATGCACTCATGTTATTGTGAAATCAAAATAAAAAGGTGAGAAGTGAGGAATGACTAAAACCTGACATAAAAGCAAGGCTTTCATCATAAATGCTACTTCTTCGGGGCATCCAGGCTGCACAGAATCATTTCAGATGGCCTACATTTTGAAAAGATGAGTCCAGGCATAGTTCTTGGTTCAGCTTCAGTACTTTTGTTTTTGTACCGTGAGGGCATTTTTATTTACTTCACGGTGCCATAAACAATCTCCTCTGAGAGACAGCTATTTTCCATTGCTTTGGAGAAATGGTTGACTGGCTGAACACAAATTAGGATGTGGTCCAGCTATCCAGTCAGGTTCCATCTGTAACTTGAAGTCAAGAAGCTTCATATCCTATTCTAGGAGAGCTTGGATAAAAGTCCTGGTTTTCTGAACAGGCCTCATTTATGTTGTAGGTCCAGGAGGAGAATTGCATTAACTGAAGCTGATCCTTTTTACATGACTGAATTGGGAGCAACCACTATATGCAGCGAACCTCATTCACATCCTTCATTTGTATGAATGTCACGTCAATCTACAACCATGCAGTGGCATTCGGTGAGACAAAGTTTTATCATACACAAATTATAAACAGTCTCATGAAAGCAAGGTGAATGAAGCCCCTCTGAGCAGTTAAAAGCCCAGTGCAGGGGAAAAAAGTGATTTTCCTGTGTTTTATATATATTTTCACACTATGAGGTTTGAATAATATTGTTAAAATACCGCCTGAAATTTCAGCCTGTTTTGGTTCGATGGAGTTTTGGCCGTAAAATAATTAATAGACCGATAGCACCTAGTTGTAAGGCCTGGGTGTCGGAGTGTGAAGCAGGAGCAGCAGGTGCAAATACAAATGTTCTTTAATGAACACGGAACAAACTAGGCCACCCTACTAACACACTGGGAGTACACTATAAACTACCCCAGACACGGGGGAAAATGAACACAGTCCAGAATAACGTGAAGCACAAAACCAACGCCACACTTACATACAAACAATCCCGCACAAAGAAACGTGCGGGCCGGCTGACTAAATAAGCCCAACTAATTACACCCTCATACAAAACAGGTGCACCCAATAAACACATAGGGAGGGGGAGAAAAGGATCAGTGGCAGCTAATAGGCCGGTGACGACGACTGCCGAACGCCACCCGAACGGGAAGGAGAGTCTGCCTCGGTCGAAGTCGTGACACTAGTTTTCAGTTTTCCCATTCCCACTCAGACCACTCCCAGATAGTCCTAGCAAAATTATTGCTTCAGAAATTGCTCTTTGCTTAGAAGCTATTTTTTATTTGTTTTCAATTAAAATTGTCAAAAATAATCACAGTAAGGTACTTAATTGTTACCTAGAAATGATTTGATATTGCGATTAGAGGTCGACCGATTATGATTTTTCAACGCTGATACCGGTACCGATTATTGGAGGACCAAAGAAAGCTGATACCGATTAATCGGCCGATTTTTATTTATTTATTTGTAATAATGACAATTACAACAATACTCAATGAACACTTATTTTAACGTAATATAATACATCAATAAAATCAATTTAGCCTCAAATAAATAATGAAACATGTTCAATTTGGCTTAAATAATGCAAAAACAAAGTGTTGGCGAAGAAAGTAAAAGTGCAATATGTGCCATGTAAGAAAGCTAACGTTTAAGTTCCTTGCTCAGAACATGAGAACATATGAAAGCTGGTGGTTCCTTTTAACATGAGTCTTCAATATTCCCAAGTAAGAAGTTTTAGGTTGTAGTTATTATAGGACTATTTCTCTCTATACAATTTGTATTTCATATACCTATGACTATTGGATGTTCTTATAGGCACTTTAGAATTGCCAGTGTAACAGTATAGCTTCCGTCCCTCTTCTCGCTCCTACCTGGGCATGAACCAGGAACACATCGACAACAGCCACCCTCGAAGCAGCGTTACCCATGCAGAGCAAGGGGAACAACTACTCCAAGTCTCAGAGCGAGTGACGTTTGAAACGCTATTAGCGTGCACCCCGCTAACTAGCTAGCCATTTCACATCGGTTACACCAGCCTAATCTCGGGAGTTGATAGGCTTGAAGTCATAAACAGCGCAATGCTTGAAGCACAACAAAGAGCTGCTGGCAAAACGCACGAAAGTGCTGTTTGAATGAATGCTTACGAGCCTGCTGCTGCCTACCACCACAGTCAGACTGCTCTATCAAATCATACACTTATAACATAATAACACACAGAAATACGAGCCGTAGGTCATTAATATGGTCAAATCCGGAAACTATCATCTCGATAACAAAACGTTTATTCTTTCAGTGAAATACGGAACCGTCCCGTATTTTATCTAACGGGTGGCATCCATAAGTCTAAATATTCCTGTTACATTGCACAACCTTCAATGTTATGTCATAATTACGTAAAATTCTGGCAAATTAGTTCGCAACGAGCCAGGCGGCCCAAACTGTTGCATATACCCTGACTCTGCGTGCAATGAACGCAAGAGAAGTGACACAATTTCACCTGGTTAATATTGCCTGCTAACCTGGATTTCTTTTAGCTAAATATGCAGGTTTAAAAATATTTACTTCTGTGTATTGATTTTAAGAAAGGCATTGATGTTTATGGTTAGGTACAGTCGTGCAACGATTGTGCTTTTTTCGCAAATGCGCTTTTGTTAAATCATCCCCCGTTTGGCAAAGTTGGCTGTCTTTGTTAGGAAGAAATCGTCTTCACACAGTTCGCAACGAGCCAGGCGGCCCAAACTGCTGCATATACCCTGACTCTGTCGCAAGAGAAGTGACACAATTTCCCTTGTTAAAAGTAATTCATGTTAGCAGGCAATATTAACTAAATATGCAGGTTTAAAAATATATACTTGTGTATTGATTTTAAGAAAGGCATTGATGTTTATGGTTAGCTACACGTTGGAGCAACGACAGTCCTTTTTCGCGAATGCGCACTGCATCGATTATATGCAACGCAGGACACGCTAGATAAACTAGTAATATCATCAACCATGTGTAGTTAACTAGTGATTATGATTGATTGATTGTTTTTTATAAGATAAGTTTAATGCTAGCTAGCAACTTTTTACTGCATTCGCGTAACAGGCAGGCTCCTCGTGGAGTGCAATGTAAGGCAGGTGGTTAGAGCGTTGGACTAGTTTAACCGTAAGGTTGCAAGATTGAACCCGAGCTGACAAGGTAAAAACCTGTCGTTCTGCCCCTGAACAAGGCAGTTAACCCACCGTTCCTAGGCCGTCATTGAAAATATAATGTGTTCTTAACTGACTTGCCTAGTTAAATAAAGGTGTACAAAAATATAAAAATCCGGCCAAATCGGTGTCCAAAAAAAAAACGATTTCCGATTGTTATGAAAACTTGAAATTGGCCCTTATTAATCGGCCAATCCGATTAATCGGTCGACCTCTAATTGTGATTTTAAAAAGTCTGTATTGGACCTGAAAACTGTAACACGGTCAGACTAGGATATCTGTCTGTCACTCCTCTGTCCTCAGACACCCACATCCCAAAGAGCCTAGTCCCCATCGGCAAGGCTCTTACATTTACATTAAAGTCATTTAGCAGACGCTCTTATCCAGAGAGACTTACAAGTACATACATTCATACTTTTTTGTACTGGCCCCCGTGGGAAACGAACTCACAACCCTGGCGTTGCAAGCGCCATGCTCTACCAACTGAGCTACACAGGACTCATAACAGTGTGTGTTTATATGTGTATGTGTGAGCACGTGCGTGATCATGCATGTGTGTGTGTGTATGTCAGAGATTAACCAACAGCTGACCTGCTTCTGTCTTTCTCCGTGCTCACACAAACTCAGGGCTCCTGCTTGTCACAATGCAGCCATTTCATGCCATGTGAGGACTGAGCAGGTCTCTTTCCGCCCTGGGCTGGTCCCCACTGGCGGCCGAACAATACTGACACAACAACAGTGGAGTGCACCACTGTGACCAGCTGCCAGACTTGTTTTTTATTTTATTTCTACCTTTATTTAACCAGGAAAAGCCCATTGAGACCCAGAGTCTCTTTTTCAAGGGAGACCTGGCCAAGAAGGCAGCAACAATCAATACATTACAGAATTAAAACATACAACAACATGATCTAGCTTTAAAAAAGCATTTGCACTCTTCTGTAACAGTCTTTCATCAACATTTTAAATGAATTCAGTGGCACTGACATATCTACAGTAGACGAAGCATGGATTGTAGACTATTCCATGCCTCTGGTGCACAAGACGAGAAGGCAGTCTTACTTAATAATACTGTAAATGTCCTGGGGACTTTAAGTAGCAACCACTTAGCAGACGGGTTATGGTAACTGCTGGTGGTGAAGGAGACCAGATTACAGAGATAAAAAGGGAGTTTACCCAAAAGGGCTTTGTAGATGAACACATACAAATGTAGCTTTCTGCGCATATAAAGTGAGGTCCAACCTACCATTTGGTACAAGGTGCAATGGTGGGTGAGTGACTTGGCATTTATATTAAAGTGCAAGGATGCATGATAAACAGAATCCAGTCTCTGTAAGACTGAGGAGGCTGCATGCATATACAACAAGTCACCGTAATCAATTACAGAGAGAAAAGTGGACTGAACAAGCTTCTTTCTAGCCAAAAGCGGGAAGGAAGCCTCATTACGAAAATTAAAACCCAATTTCAATTTAAGCTTCCTCACAAGATTCTCCATATGAACTTTAAAGGACAACTTGTCATCCAACCAAATACCTAAGTATTTGTCGGATGACAATTTTTTAATGGATAATATGACAATGCTCTTCTCTGGCTGAGTGCGAGCTCTAGTAAAGGTCATGAATTTAGTTTGTTGTACATACATGACCAGTTTGAGAGCATAAAGGGAGGCCTGCAGTGACTGAAAACAGTCTGGAGCTCTTCAACAGCCTGAACCAATGAAGGAGCACATGACTATATGACTATCATCTGCATATAGATGTAACTTTGCTGGTTACATCCCATTTCCCAAATCATTAATAGAAATTGAGAACAACACAGGAGCTCAAATGGAACCCTGGGGCACACCTCTATTAATCTCAAGAAAGCCAGACTTGTCATTGTCCGCATATACACATTGTTTTGTCAGAAAGATAGTTCCTAAACCAATTTACTGCCCCTTCACTGAGACCAATGTTACTGAACGTGTTATGTTACTGAACAATGTTCATGGCCAACTAAATCAAAGGCATTTGATCTCCTCTCTCACACCACCTCATGTCAGGGAGAATATTCTTCTCAGCGCTAGTGTTAGTAATTTATACTTTGTGGGTAACTTCAGTAAGGAAGTGTTCTAATATAATTCACAGCTGAGTCAGGCTTAGTTTTGTCATGTCACACTCACTGGGTGAAATGTGTTTCTATTCATCAGACCAGAGGTACTGTGTTTGGCAGTAAGGCTCAGACATAAAGCCTATGGAGTGTGATATCTTGGTCATGGGACTGTACTCTTGCCAAATTAAGCAGAGAACTGAAATAGGACAAGCAATAAGTGGTACTGATGAATCTTGAACAAAGGCACAACTTTCTCAAGTTGTTATCCTCAAACACTCAAACTCTTTGTGTCACTCACTCCCTGGCAACTACTCTGTAAGGAACTCTAATGGGATGTGGCAGATGACTAAACAACTTATCCACCATCTTTGTTCACAGAGCATAACAAAAACATGGCACTGCCGCTGCTCCAAGCTGTGTCTGTGTAAACTGCATATCTAGCACGGGCCTTAGTGCTCAGCTCACTGAGCCAGACAGAGACATGGCAGCTCTCCATCATCATTCATGCACAGTGCATAACGCTGGGACAGAGACAGATTTAGTTTAACAGGGACATTAATTCTACCTCAGCACAAACCTTTTGAATGTAACATTATGTATAAATAAAGACCTTCAGAACAATACGTTTTACTCTTACACTATTTCTATGGTCGATGCTGTTTTATCCATGGTACTTTATTGAGGCAAATCTGCTTCAAAGTTTTGAATAGAAAGCAGTGGTTAGAATTCCTTGGTAAAAAAATATGTTTGATGTCTGATACTGAATGATATATCAGGAATATTTTACATGTAGGCCTATTTGCTTATCTCATTAATATGTGACGACCTTCACACAACCTCATATTGAAGGTGAACTCACTCACCTACAACACCAGAGGCAAAACATCAGCAAAGCCACTTTGGAAACGCATTACACATCCACAATGACATGATGCAATGTTTGATAATGGGTTTTACCTGTGAAGTGTGTTTATAACTTACTTGTATGAGCTGCCAACAGTAACTTCCTGTTTTAACTGCCTGTTTAGCGCATCTAGCGCCGCCCTGCCTCTGGCCCCTGCCGCGTCTTCTCGCTCCACTTTGATGCTAACTTTCTTTTCACCCTCCTTCTCTGCAGTTTGCTTCTTTTTACTCCCTCCCAGGATTTCCTTTTCTTGCAATTTGTCAGCAATTTCGCATTTCTCCACACCGATGTCAACCTCCGCGTGTTTGGACCTATCCTGGACGCGATCATCGCCGATGGAGATGGAGGGATTGGGTCTGGGAATCCAAGGATGGTCACTCCTTTTAGGAATGGGCCACGGCTGGAAATCCTTCTGATATTGTGTCTTGTTATTAAAAGGGATCTCGGGAGTGTGATATTCATTCTTAGGTTTACATGATGGTTCAGGGCGCACTTTCCAGTGCTTAAAGTCTTGCCGCATTACAGAACCACACGCGCGCTCCCCAGACGCAGCGATACCGTAGTTCGCACGAGCCGCTACCGCCTGGTCGCTGTGAATGGGTTGCGTTTCTATGGCGACTGCGCTCGCTTGTGCCTGGTTATGCGGCTGTTTTTGTTGGTGCTGCAGCTTAAGATGCTGCATCTCTGAGACATCGTACCTGGTGAAAACCAATGGCACAGAAATGTCCCCCTTGTCCAGCTGGTTCCAGAAGCGGGCCATACAGCACGCCCTGGTGATGCAGGGCCACGCCATGATGTCGGTTATAGCTCAGCTCCTGCGCGCGATACAATTCTTCAATATGCCACGGATCCGAGCAGGGAAAATGACTGTTTCTCCTCGGCTCTTGATGGGCCCCGGTATCCTGCTAAAGAGGAACAAAATGTCCGAGTTATTGAATGGTGCAATCTCCGATGTTTAGCGATAATAGCCGATTGATAAATCCATGATCCAAATATGAAGATTACTGTCTCGGATGTTTTCCTTTTGCGCTGCTCTCAGCTCTGCCCGTTCTGTCCCGTCATGCACATTGGACTACGACAGGACACTGCAAGGGAAGTCTGCCCCGCCCACGCGCTAGCATCCCCCCATGACAGGATGGATGCTCAGAATTGAAGCAGAGAAATATCACCTGGCATCGTCATCATCACGCAATGTCTGCAGTGAGGAGAGACGTTTTGAAGCTTCAACCAATTCAATTCCATTATAGTTTTATGTTTCCATACGTTCACAGCAAGTTACTAAGAATTTGCTAGTAGTAGGCTCATTCACGTAGGCTACAATTGAAGAAGGTAATTAAGCATGACAGGTTGATGGTGTGCTTTAGCATATTAAATAGGGAATAAACTGAGCTGTTGTCCATACTGCAATTGGATGACATTTTTTTCTTTATTTATGTGTCATTGTATGGAGGCTTTGGAGTAAAGTTTTACTTAATAATATGCTTTAATTCCAGTGTGGCCACATATTAATAACTGCATTCCCTTCTCCATCTAAATCAAAAATCCAAGTTAAAGAATAGGACTAAAATCAAATCAAACCTTATTTAAAGTGTGTTGGATTTGATTTAGTGCTATTCTTTAAGTACAATTTTTTGGTTGGGATAGAGATGTGAATCCAACATATCAATTATTAATTTGTAGACAAACTGGAATGGAAGCCAGTCTAAGTCAGTGGCACAGATGATGGAACTATCCAAGCAGAAGATAAATCTCCTTCAAATGTTGATATTTGGTTTTGTTGACAGGCAAACACACTTCAATATCCTTTTGAAACTAATTATGTTGGATTCACATCTCCAAAAATAAATTGAAGAATGGGATCAAGCCAGTGCCTCTGCTGGAACTGCATGACACAAGGCATTTTTCCAACAATTGTTTACAGACAGATTATTTCACTTATAATTCACTGTATCACAATACCAGTGGGTCAGAAGTTTACATAAACTAAATTGACTGTGCCTTTAAACAGCTTGATAAATTCCAGAAAATGATGTTATCATTTGAGTCAATTGGAGGTGTACCTGAGGATGTATTTCAAGGCCTACCTTCAAACTCAGTGCCTCTATGCTTCACATCATGGGAAAATCAAAAGAAATCAGCCAAGACCTCAGAATAAAAATGTAGAGCTCCACAAGTCTGGTTCATCCTTGGGAGCAATTTCCAAACGCCTGAAGGTACAACGTTCATCTGTACAAACAATAGTACGCAAGTATAAACACCATGGGACCACGCAGCCGTCATACCGCTCAGGAAGAGACGCGTTCTGTCTCCTAGAGATGAACGTACTTTGGTGCGAAAAGTGCAAATCAATCCCAGAACAACAGCAAAGGACCTTGTGAAGATGCTGGAGGAACCAGGTACAAAAGTATCTATATCCACAGTAAAACGAGTTCTATATCGACATCACCTGAAAGGCCACTCAGCAAGGAAGAAGCCACTGCACCAAAACCGCCAGAAAAAAGCCAGACTACAGTTTGCAACTGCACATGAGGACAAATATCGTACTTTTTGGAGAAATGTCCTCTGGTCTGATGAAACAAAAATAGAACTGTTTGGCCATAATGACCATTGTGGAGGAAAAAGGGGGATGCTTGCAAGCTGAAGAACACCATCCCAACCGTGAAGCACGTGGGTGGCAGCATCATGTTGTGGGGGTGCTTTGCTGCAGGAGGGACTGGTGCACTTCACAAAATAGATGGCATCATGAGGTAGGAAAATGATGTGGATATATTGAAGCAACATCTCAAGACATCAGTCAGGAGGTTAAAGCTTGGTCGTAAATGGGTCTTCCAAATGGACAATGACCCCAAGCATACGTCCAAAGTTGTGGCTAAATGGCTTAAGGACAACAAAGTCAAGGTATTGGAGTAGCCATCACAAAGTCCTGACCTCAATTCTATAGAAAAGTTGTTGGAAGAACTGAAAAAGTGTGTGCGAGCAAGGAGGCCTACAAACCTGACTCAGTTACACCAGCTCTGTCAGGAGGAATGGGCCAAAATTCACCCAACTTATTGTGGGAAGGTTTTGGATGGCTACCTGAAACGTTTGACCCAAGTTAAACAATTTAAAGGCAATGCTACCAAACACTAATTGAGTGTATATAAACGTCTGACCCACTGGGAATGTGATGAAAGAAATAAAGCTGAAATAAATCATTCTCTCTACTATTATTCTGACATTTCACATTCTTAAAATAAAGTGGTCATCCTAAAACAAAAATTTTTACTAGGATTAAATGTCAGGAATTGTGAAACTGAGTTTAAATGTATTTGGCTAAGGTGTATGTTAACTTCCAACTTCAACTGTACATATCCTTGAAATTGTGTTGTCAACAAAACACAATTCAATATTACTTTTTTAATAAAGTGAATGGCCTAAAGTTAAGGCTCTTACAAACTAATTTAACATTCAACCTCAAAATAGGTAACTTACCCATGGCCACATTTTGAGGTTACTGTAACTATAAACGTATTCTTATATAATCATATAAAGCATGCATATTCAAGATAGCATGCACAGGTCATCTTAGGTCGGTGGAGATCTTCACAATTGCTTTAATAATCTGTGCAGAAATCTTGAGTAACAACTAAACCAAAAATCAGACATTGTTTTCCATTGGAATTTGGTTGTACTTTTAGATTGTTGAAAGCATAGTGATAATGCATTGGAAATTCAACTAACTTTTGCCTTTTTTTTCTTCAATAATTCATCATATAAACCACCGAAAAGAAAGATTGATAGCACAGGGCTAATCTCTCTTTAGGGTGGCAGCTAGCCTAGCGGTTAAATGCGTTGGGCCAGTAACCAAAAAGTCTCTGGTTTGAATCCCCACACCTACTAAGTGAAGAATCTGTCTGTGCCCTTGAGCAAGGCACTTAACTCTAATTGCTCCTGTAAGACGTTCTGGATAAGAGTGTCTGCTGTGACTAAAATGTGATGACTAAAATGACTAAAAGTGACTAAAATGTGAATCAACTGCTCAAAACCCTTTTATAAGCACCTGAATAAAACGTATTGGGGCTGAGCACTGATTGGTGAACAGCAGAACATCAAGAGGTTCAATCACCAGAAGACAACACACTTAATGGAAAACTAATCTGGATATTGATTGGCTACAGGCTGTCAAAGTATGCAGTATCTATAAATACACTGGCTCATTTCACACTATTGTTGCTGACAGCTCACTGTACAAGAACTTTACTTTGTTTATTGTTCAAAGTGAAGGGCATTTAAAGCTGCTCAGTAACAGCAAGATCAAAGTTCTTGAAGCTATAGATATGGGTTGAGTAATCAACCCATTCATTGAAAGGATTACAGAGATAAAACGATAAGAAGACTAAAGAAAGAGGGAGAGAGGCAGACTTTGGACCCACTTTGCTCACTCCTCTCCTGGGTGTACTAGTCCCAGACCTCACCCTCCCATCTGCCTGCACTGCCTAGCTCTCGGCTCTCTCCAGTTCCTCACCATGAAGATCCAATTTGCCCCTACTGACTTGCCACTAACCAGGAGACTGCAGATGGCCTCAGTGCTGCAGTGGGTCTTTTCCTTTCTCGGCCTGGGTGAGTGTCTGTGTCTCTGCTGTTTGTCCTGACCTGTCTGTGTGTTTGTGTGCTGTGCAACGGTGTTAGTTAGTCTTTCTTCCTCATTGCGTAACAAGTGGGGAGGCTTGTGTATAGTTTTGTTTATTTAATGGGTTGCTCGGTGTGGAGAAGCTGAAATTGAATTCTATGAGAGTTGCCAGGCAGGCTCACTGCTGGCTGACTTCCTTGCGCCCATGGAGTTGTGCCTGAAACGGACCAAAGAAAGTGCATGCAGAAGACACTGCCTTAAGTTACTCTTTACTAACTCTTACATAACATGTGTTAGACAGTGGAGACACCTCCATGGTCTTCCGTGCATGATATCATGCCAGTGTGTGTCACAATAGATTTGTCCATTAGGCCATCCACGCTTTTTATTCTCCCATAGAGGGATTGGATACATCAGTGGTACCTAGTGGACAAGAGGGAACTCACTGCTTGGTACTGGTTTTTCATGACTAACAAACTCTGGGTCCTAGTTATTGGTTAATCTGTTCAAGTCACGTGGTCAAACTCATGGCTTGAGTTGTAGTACAATTCTTGGTTTGCTTAGAAGGTCTCTCTCTCTCTACCCCTCCCTAGCTTTTTATCTCTTCTCTGTCCCTCTCTCTCTATCCCTGTCCCTCTGCTGCTCAGTGCGTCAGCAGGTTAAGTTGTAACCTAATAGTGCAGTGCCCTACACCTCATAAAGCTGCTCTATCAACCTCAAGGCACCCCAACTTATAGACTGCCGCACTTCCACTATTTTTCTCATATAAATGACCAAAATCACATAGAAAACTAAATACATGTATTCCATTTCTGTGAAATAGATTTTTAACACTAATATTCCCAGTTGACTAATGTTTATGTGTCTCTGTCTGTCTGGCTCTCTGTATTGGTCGTCTTACTCCAGCGCCATGCTGCATCATGATGTTCCTTGTGTTGATGTTCACGCGGTTCTGGCTGATCAGCGTGCTGTATGCCTGTTGGTTTTTCGTCGACTGGAAAACGCCGTCTAAGGGGGGGCGCAAGTTCCACTTCCTGTGCCATCTACGTGTCTGGGACTACATGAGGGACTACTTCCCTGTCAAGGTGGGATGACTTTACTGACTTTACAGATTTTACTGATTTTACTGCGAGCTGCTGATGACAATACTCAGTCAGAACTGTAGTGTAGAGTTGTCCTTTTTTTAATGTTCAGTTGAGAATACATGTTTCATATAAATACAGACAATTCTCATACATTCTCTGTGGGAGTGCATATACTATGGAGATGTAAAGTCCTTTATTCAATTTATTGGTTAGAGGTCAGGCAGTATCTCCAACATCTCTTGCTACCAGTAAACTCTATCATCCTCATCTCAAATCCCCCCTGTGTTATTTGGACTGGAGTCTAGAGCCCTCCGCAGCGGATGAGTCCAGCGATCTGGCAGTGGCTCCTCAGCCCTTATCTCTATACAGGAGCAGGCAGGGCCCAGCCAGACAGGACAACTGATAATGCCAATTATAGAATGAGGTCTCTCATTGTGTGGAGGTATGTATGCTCCCTCCGCATGATGGCCACATCCTCCTGCTGCCCATTCTGATCCCACTGTAATTGGCTCATTTGCTGTCAGATCTCATTCTTTGTCAGGTCTCAGCTTAGGAGTGATGCCAGAAAAATACATATGAGTGTTTGTGTCTGTATTATTTGGGGGGCTTATCAATAAAAGAGCAGGGCCCAGGTCAGTGCATGTTTTTTGACTCGAGGGAGGGACGGGCCCTTCCACAGCTGTTGCTGGTTGATGTCTCCATCTAGTGGTGGAATATGGATTGTGCATAGAGAGACAAGTTCAGCTGAGAGATGTAAGTTGGAATTTATTTGATCATCAATGGTCTTATCCTAAGAACTGTCTCTGCTGAGATGGGTCCACGCTCTTGCCCTTGGTCAGAATTTACACTTTGTTCTGTACTGATAAGCATGTGAACATCATGTGAGCATATTTCTCCTTCCAGTTACAATGCAGAACTTTGTTATCTACTATAAACTATTTCAAAGTTTCAATCGGGTCACATGAGTAATTATAAATTCTTTGCCATTGTTAAAGCCATGATTGTTGTTCTGACAGAAATAAAAATGGAGCCGACAGTTCTCCCGTGCTTCTAGCTCTTAGAAAACTTTGCAGTATTTTGTGTTTTTGTGTTTCGTTAGCTCAATAATATCTGCTAAACACGTGTATGTGACAAATTTGATTTGATATAGACCTATTTTTTCGCTTGAACTGAGTGACAGTGTCTCTTTCTTTAAAGCTTCTTTTGATCATTGTAATCAAAGATACAATTGGTATTTTCAGATGACCTAGAAATCAGCCTCAGATAAATGTAGTGTTTATCTTATTCAGAGATGCGTTTAAATTTCCAAGGACCGTCTAAGTGGGACATACCAATGTAAACCTTCATTGTAAACATGTAACAAAGCATGCTCATCAAATTGTTCATTTTTATGTTAATATCCCATTATCTTTTCTATTAGTTATAATAGTTATCTGCTTTTACTGTTACATGAAATGGTACAGAAAATGGAATACTAGCTAAATTCATCAAAAAAAGTGATTATAGGAAAAACAGTGATACTAGGGCAAGAGACTTGCTATGAATTATACTGTATCTGTTGTTATCAGTGAGTCTGATATCTTTCTTGATAGGATGCTTATCTCTTGTACGGTTGTACTTAGCACAGTGTGTCCTTACCATCACCTTTCCTGTGTGTCCAGTGTTTTCCCAAGGCCACGTCTTTCTCCTTACTGGAGAAATACTGAAAGAGCACATTTTTTACTTCACTTGTTGGTATGTAGGACTGCAGTTTGAACGGCTAGTTCAAGGCTTCTGTTATTTTCTATAACCAGTACGGAACACAATATATGGTCTATACTTGGCATGTAGGTTTCTCACTTACTGTATGAGTGGCACAAATTGCGATATGGGGGTGGGGAATGAGAGGGGCTATGCAAAATAAATACTGTAGTATTTGCTATAGTTAAAGTGTAATGTTTTTGCAGACTGTAGTATTTACTAGTGTTTTTATGCAAATAATACTGTAGTATTTACTATAGTATTCTGCAATATACTATAACATTCTATAATAAGTACTACACATAATCGAAGGAGACTACAGTGTGTAGTATAGTATACTACAGTTTATTACATTCTGTAGTAAGTACTGTTGTATTCTATAGTAAACTAGTATTTTTTCATTTGGTTATTGAGTCTACAGACAGATTTGTATTAAGGCAAATATGTTTGACAGTTTTTCTCAATCACATTTAAGCATTTCTTGGAACAATGTTATCGATTTTCAAAGTTATCAATGTTGGAGATGATCAAATCAAATCAAATTGTATTGGTCACATACACATGGTTAGCAGATGTTAATGCGAGTGTAGCGAAATGCTTGTACTTAGGAGTAACCCAACTTTTAAAAAGATATCACAGAAATTAGGCAGTCCTCATTGCCTTGATATTTCCCTATATTGTACATGGTATGAATGATGGGATGATTTCAGACCTTTGTGCACAGTAGTTACAGAATGCTGTAAACAATTGCACACATTTATCTTCTAATGAAAACAATGTGTTAATATTCTGTGAAGAAAGCACTTATCAGTGAATTTTGTATTCACTCATAACATTTGAATTTAGTTTTGCAAAAGGGGGCGTTAGATATTCAACTCGGGTACAAAGGCAAGAAAATTATCAGAAGTTCTGTAAATGTATTTGAGCATTTGATCATTGCTGTTTTGCTATAGAGACGTTTTAACACAGATCCAAAAAATGGTTGTACAAAATTTCCCATAAGTTCTGCCCGGCGAAGGAAAGGCGCCCTGTGAGAAGTTATATGAGAAACAGTGACACTTTCTGAATGTCCTGAAATGATAAATCCCAACCCAAGCTGTACTGTGCAAGTAGGCACATTGCATATTATTTTTCAGGTTTTCACTCTTAGTCACACTTTTTAATAGAAAAACAACATTAGATGTTCTAAGTCCATAACAATGTTTAAACCACATCCAGAGACCACTTTTGTGGTCTGGGGAAAATGTATGAACTGTAGAGTGTAGTTACCCTTTAATTCAAGTGTGGTGTTTTTGTAAAATTGAGTTTGTAAAACGAATGGCCACTGGATTGATGCAAATAATCATGATATCATTCTATCAGGTAGGCATAGGCTAGTTTGTAGCTAGTTTCCATTTCATTGTGAAGGTTTTTGGGAAAGCCTTTCCATCTACCAGAAGACGGCTAGGATTGCTATATTTTTCTTAACTTGCTTCAAAGTAGCCTATAGAGGCAATTATTTTATAAAGACTTCCTCGGATGCGTTCTATTGGTTTTCTGTTAACTTTCTTTCATTGTCTAGCAGCCAAAGGCATTATCCTTTTATCCTAGTCACATTAGCAACCCATGATAGTTGTTGCCTCTTTAGATCTTCCCTCTTTCTACATTTCTAATGATATTTCCATCTCTGTCCATGAAACCGTTTGCATGTGTGGTGCACATTTTAGAATGGTGTTTTCCTGCAAATTGCTTTTTGGAATATTTGCATGTAGGCCTACCGCCATGTGCACATTGCTGCGCCTAAAATGTAAAGAAATGTATAGTTTATCAACATTTTAAGCTAAACATTCTGATCTGTTCCATCAACCTTAATCATTTATATGGTGTATGCCTCCACTACACTACTTTGATATGCATCGTGGGGATTAAGAAGTGAGTATACGCAATGGACGCAGAAAAAAATAAGTGGGTTTATGACGTAAACTTGCGTATACCCTCCACTACACCACTGAGAAAAAGTGTATTAGAGAGAGTAATGTCTCCCTCAAGCAAAACATGAATTGGTTCTGAATGCCACATGGTGAATTTACACAGATCGATTCCACACGGGAATTTACAGTGAACGAGCATCATCATCGTTATTTCATATGGACTTTCCTTAATTTCTCGAGGAAAGATACAGTACATTAAACACAACCAGATACCAAGTATCAAACAAAGATCACTTCTTCAAACCTGGAATGTAATTTCCCTTGTATTATCCCCTAAGTGCCAACTGAGCATCTGACTTCATGCATTATTAAGGCTGGAATAAAGAGCAAATGTTAGTCTGAGCAGAGCAGTGTCCTTCAGAGGGTGTTATCGCTTTTACTGAGGTCTGGTTCTCCACTACCATCCCTAATGACAGCGTCATTTCCTCCGCCTGCACCCCGACATGCAAACTGAAAACATGTGACTATAGTTTATAGACACTGACTCCTCTCATCACTTTGAATTTGGAGAATGTATAAACTTTTCGTCATGTTTGAACCCAACTCCAAGCCAAAATCCAACAGCATGCCTAAAACCTCTGCTGAGTTCAAATGGTAGAGTTAAATATAATGTAGGTTACTGTATATCAAGCATGAGTGGGAGATTATGTGAAAAATGGGTTCACCGTATCAGCGGGCATAGGAGTGGACACCCATTCTGTTTGTAAACATGGAGGAACAGGAGCTAATACAAATAGAGGCTGTCTCCAGTACAGACCAAAATTATTTGTGGTCATTAAATAATTGTCCAGTGTTATCTCTATGGCAACCCATGACTAGAGCTCCATTCTCACTCATACGACATCTTTGTTGGCCAATAAGCCAAACTTTGATACAGCTTCAGCTTCCCCAATTCAGTACACTCCCAAACATGCATTCCCCATGCTGAGATATTGGGGTCAGCCAAATAACCCCAGACATCCGATGACTGCATGGCCCCAGACAACAGCATCAGAAATATTATTGGCATATTTAGTCTTAGAGTTTGACTAATTCTGTAATCTGGTTTTGGAAACAGCAAAATCTCATGATTAGACAGAGGACTACAGACAAACAAGAGAAGGAACGCGAGAAAGTCAAACGGGTTATTAACAATTGGTGGTTCGTCCTTGAATGAATCCTCTCAATCCATTAAGTCAATGCAGCCCACCCAAAGCCTGCTTAGTGTTTACTATGACTACCCTTGCTTTGCTAGTAAGAGGTTAGCGTAGCCCTATAACTAATAGGTGGGGACTTGATTATTGGAGCTCATTGGCCTTGGTCTGCTAATCTCAAACACTGAGGTCGATACAAAAAGTGTTTTTAGCAGCTTTGGTTTGACATGTATGGGCATAACATTCCCGGCACATGGCTAGCTAACAAGAAACTTTGCCCCCATCCAGTGACCTGTGACCATCCTATCAAGGGAGACAACAGGCATGATCCTTCCTCCTGTTTATCTCCTATCTGCCCGTGCAAAGAGACAGGCGACACTGGTTGATACTGGTTAGAGGCAGGATAGTCTCTACTCACAGCCCCTGTGGAGGCAGGCGAACAACAACTAGAACTCACACAGGTGACATGTGATGAAGATACACATGACATGAAGATATAGGCCAAATACCTGGAAGTCAATTCATAGGCTTCCTAGAGATTCAATATATCTTTGAAACGTTTCAGAAAATCTCTCACAAAGATTCAGATTTAGAAATGAATGTGATGCACCCTGTTTACTGTATAGTACATAACTACATAACTATTATGACTATTGAATTCACAAGTAAATCCCCTGTGTGTTGCAGCTGGTGAAGACAGCAGACTTGGACCCCGGGAAGAACTACATCCTTGGTTTCCATCCCCATGGGGTGCTGGTGGCTGGAGCCTTCATTAACTTCTGTACGTACGCTACAGGTTTCAGGAAGCTGTTCCCTGGCCTTGACAGCTTCCTGCTGATGCTGCCTCTCTGGTTCAGAGCCCCCTTCTTCAGAGACTACATCATGATGGCAGGTTAGTGGGGTTGGGTTTAGGTCAAGGCCGGGTTACTGTGAAACACTTTGACATACAGTATACAAAACATTAAGAACTCTTTCCATGACATAGACTGACCAGGTGAATCCAGGTGAAAAGCTATCATCCTTTATTGATGTCACTTGTTAAATCCAATTTAATCAGTGTAGATGAATGGAAGGAGACCAGTTAAAGAAGGATTTTTAAGCCTTTAGACAATTGAGACATGGATTTTGTATGTGTGCCATTCAGAGGGTGTTCTGAATGTTTGGTATACTCAGTGTATGTTGCTGTAAAGACAAGAGGGTAATATAAATACATCGGATTCACTAGTTGATTGATTGATTGGGGACAACCAGCATGATGCAAATTAACATCTTTGAGTTTGATCATCGTTCGACAGTGAAGAATAGTGTACCAAACTTTCCCCCCACTGTTACGAACACCTGACCTGTGTGTCTAATGTGTTTCCTAGGTCTGATTCCCTCGGACAAGGAGAGTGCCAGCTATCTGTTACGTCGACAGGGAGGTGGGAATGCTGTTGTTATAGCAGTGGGAGGAGCCCCCGAGGCCCTGGACGCACGCCCTGGCGCTTTCACCATTCTCTTGGCCAATAAGAAAGGTTTTGTCAAACTGGCAATGGAACATGGGTAAGACCAGTGCCAGAGGGGAAGGAGGACATTTTATTATCTTTGTCTCTGATGAAATCTTATAACTACTCTCATGGTTGCACAAGTGACTTCAATTGTATCAATCACTTCATCATAGTTTGATATGAATATGTACAGTGTGTACTTGTGGGCAGCTTCCTGAAATAGTGACTTGTGTAAGCCCTTTGGGAATTTCTATTGGGTGCGTGCAAGCACTGTATGACATGTAGAGGGACGAGTCAAGTGACACCAGTGTTACACAATTCAGTTTTCCCTTGACTTTGCTGGTTATACAGCAAGTCCAGCTACAGTAGCTCATAACTTATTTTGTGGGATACACAAAGCTTGCTCAAATCACGTGTTTTACATGACTGCTTATGAATTTCATAAATAGTAGAATAGTTTAGGAATAACTTCAACACCTAGTAGTGAAATGGAAACTGCATGGGTCTGCGTTCTACAAATATACTGTACCTTACAAACTCATAGAGATGACCGTAACAAAACTGAAGGCCAAACTTCTGTCTCAACTCACCTCACTTCTCTTCCACCCCTCTCCGCTCTCCTCATCTCCTCTCCTCCACCTATTCCCTCTATAGTGCCCATCTGGTGCCAGTCTTCTCCTTTGGAGAGAACGAGTTGTTTGACCAGGTGGAGAACCCTCGAGGCACCTGTCTCCGCTGGATTCAGGACAAGCTGCAGAGCATCATGGGTATCTCTCTGCCCCTCTTCCATGCGCGGGGCATCTTCCAGTACAGCTTTGGTATCATGCCCTACAGGAAGCCCATCAACACTGTGGGTGAGTCACTGTCTGATCTTCACTGTCACTCTGAATTACTGCCTAGGACAATGTTCCAATTTCATAGTTAAGTAGACCAGATAACTCTAGGCAAGGTTTTAGAAATGTTGGGCCTTGCCAGTTGAAGTCAGAGGGGTTATCAGTAGCTGTCCACTATATCTACCCAATTTATTTATCCTTTTCTCTAGCTTAAAGGCACTATGTTGAAAAGGCAATTTTTGTTTTTGGCAGTAAACTATCTGGCAGAGAGGGACACATTTGCACATTGGATATATTTGACTTGCTAGATAGTTTGATTGCGTCAGTTGGCTGCAACCTCTCAGCAACAGTGGCTGGCACTGTGTACATCTATTTGGCAATCCCCACTTGAAAATGCCATCATATTATGTTAAACAAATACCTTCAATAAAAATCATATCCAAAAAGCAAATACATTTTTGTGCGTTATGCACTACTACAGTAACCTATATTTGAACGTGATATCATCATGCATACCCTTTGACCTCTACACAGTGGGACGGCCAATCAGAGTGGAGAAGAATGAAAAGCCCACAGTGGAGGAGCTGGATGCCCTCCATCAGCTCTACACAGAAGAACTCAGCCAGCTGTTTGAGGAGCACAAGGGCAAGTACGGAGTGCCAGAGGACCAACACCTTAGCTTCGTCTGAGCAGAACTCACAACCAGGAGTGAGAGAGAGAGGGTAGAGGGAGAGAAAAGTGAGGGGAGGAGAAGGAGAGGAAAGAGAGGCGAGAGAGGCTTCCAAACCACCTTTGGCGTTGCACCACCAAATCCTCTCACTTGACTTTCCTCAAACAGATAAACCTTTACTGCCATAACCAACTGAAGGATCCAGACCAAACTACAGAAGACAAGCAAACCAATGAATTGATATGGACATGTAATATGATATGGATATGGATATTTCCCTTCATGTAAACCACTGTATTGAGTATGTGCCCATCCCACACCTATTTACTTATTTCCCATCTTAAGAAAAATGTAATGTCTGCAGATATTTTTCAAAATATAAAAAAATCTGTGTTTTAAAAAAATGCATAAACGTACACTGTTTAAGCGCTCAATATGTCCAATTCTTTCAGATGGTAGCCTACATGCATTTTCCATTCCTCAGGACAAGGTAACAGGGGACTAGTATAATTATCCGAGAGCCACATTTCTTCACTTATTCCCGAAACATCTGTCAAGAGGATTTGAAGTGACATCCGTCAGGGAGATTTGAGACTTGTGTAAGGGTTATTTCCATGTAAAAGGACCCATGGGCACCAACATATGTAGTTTATAGGAGGAGCATATAAAATTGTCAAATGAAAGCTAAGAGCCACTACTTATTTTAAAATAAAATAAATTATTTCACCTTTATTCAACCAGGTAGGCTAGTTGAGAACAAGTTCTCATTTACAACTGCGACCTGGCCAAGATAAAGCAAAGCAGGGCCTCCCGGGTGGCGCAGTGGTCCAGGGCACTGCATCGCAGTGCTAACTGCGCCACCAGAGTCTCTGGGTTCGCGCCCAGGCTCTGTCGCAGCCGGCCGCGACCGGGAGGTCCGTGGGGCGACGCACAATTGGCATAGCGTCGTCCAGGGTAGGGAGGGTTTGGCCGGTAGGGATATCCTTGTCTCATCGCGCTCCAGCGACTCCTGTGGCGGGCCGGGCGCAGTGCGAGCCAACCAAGGGGGCCAGGTACACGGTGTTTCCTCCGACACATTGGTGCGGCTGGCTTCCGGGTTGGAGGCGCGCTGTGTTAAGAAGCAGTACGGCTGGTTGGGTTGTGCTTCGGAGGACGCATGGCTTTCGACCTTCGTCTCTCCCGAGCCCGTACGGGAGTTGTAGCGATGAGACAAGGTAGTAATTACTAGCGATTGGATACCACGAAAATTGGGGAGAAAATGGGATTAAAAAAAATAAAAATAAAAAATAAAAAAATAAATAAAAATAATTAAAAAAAATAAAGATGAAGCAAAGCAGTTTGACACATACAACAACACAGAGTAACACATAGAATAAATAAACACAGTCAATAATACAGTAGAAAAAGCCTATGTACAGTGTGTGCAAATGAGGTAAGATAAGGGAGGTAAGGCAATAAATAGGCCATGGTGGCGAAGTAATTACAATATAGCAATTAAACACTGGAGTGATAGATGTGCAAAAGATGAATGTGCAAGTAGAGATACTGGGGTGCAAAGGAGCAAGATAAATAAATAAATACATTATGGGGATGAGGTAGTTGGATGGGCTATTTACAGATGGGCTATGTACAGGTGCAGTGATCAGTGATCAGTGAGTTGCTCTGACAGCTGGTGCTTAAAGTTAGTGAGGAAGATATGAGTCTCCAGCTTCAGTGATTTTTGCAGTTCGTTCCAGTTATTGGCAGCAGAGAACTGGAAGGTAAGGTGGCCAAAGGAGGAATTGGCTTTGGGGGTGACCAGTGAAATATACCTGCTGGAACGAGTGCTACGGGTGGGTGCTGCTATGGTGACCAGTGAGCTGAGATAAGGCGGGGATTTACCTAGCAAAGACTTATAGATGACCTGGAGCCAGTGGGTTTGGCGACGAGTATGAAGCGAGGGCCAGCCAACGAGAGCATGTAGGTCGCAGTGGTGGGTAGTATATGGGGATTTGGTGACAAAACGGATGGCACTATGATAGACTGAATCCAGTTTGTTGAGTAGAGTGTTGTAGGCTATTATGTAAATGACATCGCCGAAATCGAGGATCGGTAGGATGGTCAGTTTTACAAGGGTATGTTTGGCAGCGTGAGTGAAGGATGCCTTGTTAGGAAATAGGAAGTCGATTCTAGATTTAATTTTGGATTGGAGATGCTTATTGTGAGTCCGGAAGGAGAGTTTTACAGTCTAACCAGACACCTAGGTATTTGTAGTTGTCCACATATTCTAAGTCAGAACCGTCCAGAGTAGTAGTGCTGGATGGGCGAGCAGGTGCGGGCAGCGATCGGTTGAAGAGCATGCATTTAGTTTAACTTGCATTTAAGAGCAGTTGGAGGCCACGTAAGGAGAGTTGTATGGCATTGAAACTCGTCTGGAGGTTAGTTAACACAGTGTCCATAGAAGAGCCAGAAGTATACAGAATGGTTTCGTCTGCGTAGAGGTGGAATTGGAGAATAACCAGCAGCAAGAGCGACATCATTGATGTATACAGAGAAGAGAGTCGGCCCGAGAATTGAACCCTGTGGCACCCCCATAGAGACTGCCAGAGGTCCGGACAACAGGCCCAACGATTTGACATACTGAACTCTATTAGAGAAGTAGTTGGTGAAGCAGGCGAGGCAGTCATTTGAGAAAACGAGGTTGTTGAATCTGCCAATAAGAGTGTGGTGATTGACAGAGTTGAAAGCCTTGGCCTGGTCGATGAAAACAACTGCACAGTATTGTCTCTTATCGATGGTGGTTAAGATATCATTTAGGACCTTGAGCGTGGCTGAGGTGCACCCATGACGAGCTCTGAAACCAGATTGCATAGCGGAGAAGGTATGGTGGGATTCGAAATGGTCGGTAATCTGTTTGTTAACTTGGCTTTCGAAGACCTTAGAAAGGCAGGGTAGGATAGATATAGGTCTGTAGCAGTTTGGGTCTAGTGTCTCCCCCTTTGAAGAGGGCTATGACCGCGGCAGCTTTCCAATCTTTGGAAATCTCAGATGATACGAAAGAGAGGTTGAACAGGCTAGTAATAGGGGTTACAACAATTTCGGTGCTCTTATTCTCCATGGACTTTACAGTGTCCCAGAACCTTTTTAAGTTTGTGCTACAGGATGCAAATTTGAAAAAGTTAGCCTTAGCTTTCCTAACTGCCTGTGTATATTGGTTCCTAACTTCCCTGAAAAGTTGCATATCACGGGGGCTATTCGATGCTAATGCAGTATGCTACAGGATGTTTTTGTGGTCTGGAGTAAACCAAGGGCTATATCTGTTCCTGGTCCTACATTTTTTGAATGGGTCATACTTATATAAGATGGTGAGGAAGGCACTTTTAAAGAATAACTAGGCATCCTCTACTGACGGGATGAGGTCAATATCCTTCCAGGATACCCGGGCCAGGTCGATTAGAAAGGCCTGCTCGCTGAAGTGTTTTAGGGAGCGTTTGACAGTGATGAGGGGTGGACGTTTGACCGCGGACCCATTATGGATACAGGCAATGAGGCAGTGATCGCTGAGATCTTGGTTGAAAACAGCAGAGATGTATTTGGAGGGCAAGTTGGTTAGGATGATATCTATGAGGGTGCCCGTGTTTACGGATTTGGGGTTGTACCTGGGAGGTTCATTGATAATTTGTGTGAGATTGAGGGCATCAAGCTTAGATTGTAGGATGGCTGGGGTGTTAAGCATGTCCCAGTTTAGGTCACCTAGCACCACGAGCTCTGAAGATAGATGGGGGGCAATCAATTCACATATGGTGTCCAGTGCACAGCCAGGGGCAGAGGGTGGTCTATAGCAAGCGGCAACAGTGAGAGACTTATTTCTGGAAAGGTGGATTTTTAAAAGTAGAAGCTCGAATTGTTTGGGTACAGGCCTGGATAGTAAGACAGAACTCTGCAGCCTATCTCTGCAGTAGATTGCAACTCCGCCCCCTTTGGCAGTTCTATCTAGTCGGAAAATGGTATAGTTAGGAATGGACATTTCTGGGGTTTTGGTGGTCTTCCTAAGCCAGGATTCAGACACGGCTAGGACATCCGGGTTGGCAGAGTGTGATAAAGCAGTGAATAAAACAAACTTAGGGAGGAGGATTCTAATGTTAACATGCATGAAACCAAGGCTTTTACGGTTACAGAAGTCAACAAATGAGAGCACCTGGGGAATAGGAGTGGAGTTAGGCACTGCAGGGCCTGGATTAACCTCTACATCACCAGAGGAACAGAGGAGGAGTAGGATAAGGGTACGGCTAAAGGCTATCAGAACTGGTCGTCTAGTACGTTCGGAACAGAGAGTAAAAGGAGCAGGTTTCTGGGCGCGATAGAATAGATTCAAGGCATAATGTACAGACAAAGGTATGGTAGGATGTGAATACAGTTGAGGTAAACATAGGCATTGAGTGATGATGAGAGAGATATTGTCTCTAGAAACATAATTTAAACCAGGTGATGTCACCGCATGTGTGGGAGGTGGAACTAGGGTTAGCTAAGGCATATTGAGCAGGGCTAGAGGCTCTACAGTGAAATAAGACAATAATCACTAACCAGAACAGCAATGGACAAGGCATATTGACATTAGGGAGAGGCATGCGTAGCCGAGTGATCATAGGGGTCGAGTGAGTAGTTAGGCTGGCTAGAGACACGGCAATTCAGACAGCTAGCGGGCCGGGGATAGCAAGCTAGCAGAAGGGCCTTAGAGGACGTCGCGACGGAAGAAGTCTGTTATAGCCTCCTTGTGCGGAGCCTCCTTGTGCGGTTATGTCGGCAGACCAGTCGTGATGGGTTAGTAGGGTTCCGTGTAGTAAAGGGATCCAGTCCAATTGGCAAAATAGGTATAGTGGCCCAAGAAATTAGCCGATGGATTTCTTCAGCTAACAGTCCAATATGCTCTAGACAGCTAGTGGGCCATGGCTAGCAGGCTAGCAGATGGGCATTCAGGGGATGTCGCAACGTTATAGCCAGTTGAAGAACACCCTCGTGAAGGATGGGTGGGGCTCCGAACCGGCAGTAAAAGGGCTCCAGGCCAATTGGCAAAATAGGTATTGTAGCCCAGGAGTGGCTGATGGACCTCTTCAGCTAGCCGGGAGATGGACTTACCAATCAATTAGTGTTTTCACTGATAACAATTTTGTTTATGAATTATAACGTGTCACTCTGTTACCAAATCGGTAACAGAGTGACCAGAAAATCAGTAACAGAATGACTGCAATAATTCTCACAAACAGTTGCAGTAGAGCACAGTACAGTAAAGAAAAGTAGAGTATAGTTTAGTGAAGAAAAGTAGAGTACAGTATAGTACAGTACAATCTACTGGACTGTACTGTGCTCTATTTGTTCTTGTTTGGAGGCGGAGCTCATTAGTATAATAGCCAGTGTGTAGGATAATACCCAAACATGCAAAGGAGGATATTACATTTTTCTACCTTTGTGTACCTATTTAGGATACATCACCATGAAGAGAATGACATGAACAATTATGCATTTCTGTATAGTACAAATCAAGGACCCATTATGTCATTCTGTTACCATCATTCTGTTACCGGGTGTTGATCCACTTCATGTACTGTAGTTCAATTACCAAAATAGATTTTTTCAAATTCAAAGTGTCATATCATAGCTGACACCCGATTCCTTCTGCAGGAAGTTTTTGGAAAACGTGGTGACGTAAAAAACGTAAGGAGATTTTGCTGTCATTTAACCAAACGTTGCATCTGCACTGTTCCTCAAGTAAATGTGTTTTAGTAAAATGTTCAGTGGCAATTGTTAAAAGTAGACTTTTGAATATAGGTGTATGGTTTGTTAAACTTTTCAATCAATGGTTTTTGCTTGGCATACACGTTCAGTGAAAAGGTGAGTCTCAGCTGTGGAATTGCCCTAAGGTTGAATGTCCTATCACATATTGTCAGAGATTGAATTTGTAGGGAGATGTCATGTAATGCGGTGGTGCACTGTATCCTCACTTATGAGGCCTCTAGATTCCTATATAAAAGACTATACTCACTGTTTTACATAATGGTAGTATATCTGATTTAATAAGTTTCCATTTATATAAAATCCCAATGTCTCTGTCTCAACAGAAGGGTCATATATTAATTTATTTTAATATTGTAAAATAAAATCTGTTAAAATAACTGATGCCATTTTTGTCACTAAGATTGTACATTTGTATTATAATACCAGTTAATTTATTTTAATAAAGGTGTTTTCAAGTCTCACTCACTGGATAAACTTTGCACACAGCTGTCATCCAGTTCTGATTAATTAATCAAGGGTCAGTGACAGCTTAGAGTTAGATCTGGTCCATCAGCGATAAGGCTGTCTGTGAACTTTCGCAACACTTTTTTTATGACTGCAATGGCAAGGGTAAAATGTTTCCAAACGGGCAGCAGACTGGCAGCTGGTCACATTAGTGTGACTTGGACCGTATCCAGGCACTTTCAACAGAGACCAATGACCCTCAGGCCAGGAAAGAGAAGAAAGAAAAGCACAGGCAGAGACAGAGAAAAGACTCCAATAATCTACACACTGGGCAAAAATTGGTACATCATTTCAACAAAAAATAAAGGTGATGACGTTTAATCAACGTGGGGAAATTATTGGATTTACAAAAAGTAATCAATGTAAGGGAATTTCGTCTGTTTTTTACCCAACTTTTAACCTTAATCCAAGAACGTGAATATTTTTTGTTGATTTCACATTTAATTCACGTTAGTTGACAACTCAACCAAATTGAAATCAAAACTAAACGTTGAACTGATGTCTATGCCCAGTGGGTAGAATGAAAATGACAGGGGAAAGAAGGATGGAGAGAATGAGAGCGTGAATACAAAAAAGAGACACAGAAAGGAAGACGGTAAAGTAGCAGGTGATAGATATCAAACAAAATCTTATTTTTTTTTGATGAGCCATTATTTAATGCTAATACTGATTTCCAAACATCTTCAAGTTCTGCATGACATGGTGTGGGAGTGTGAGGGGTGTGTGACAATGACCTGCATAGAAAGATGGTCTGGCTCCCCTGGCAAAGTGGCAGGATTGGCAGACTGGCAAGATGACAGTATTTGGAGAGTTTCCTGCCCTGTGATAACATTTGACACCAACAGGAGTATAGAGTGGCCTGTAGAGTACTCCAAGTAACTCAATCCATAATCAAATCCACAATTCACAATTACTTTTGGGGGGTAGGCATTGTGTATAACAACAGGGCTACAGCCAGGTCGCTAGCCCCCAACTGCATTATTTGACATGTGTCCAATGGGGTTATACCTGGTTACATCAATGTGAAATCAGATTACAATATCCTTTTTTTAAATATCAATGCCTTTTTCAAAATGTATATTTCCTGCACCGTTATTCTTGTCTCCTCAAGTCTCAAATATACAGTGAGCTCCAAAAGTATTTGGACAGTGACACATGCTTTGTTGTTTTGGCTCTGTACTCCAGCACTGGATTTGAAATGACACAATGACTATGACATTAATGTGCAGACTGTCAGCTTCAATTGAGGGTATTTTCCTCCGTATCGGGTGAACTGTTCGAAATGTTGACATATTCATAAAAAATGAAAGGTCTTGAGTCAATAAGTAGTCAACCCCTTGTTATAGCAAGCCTAAATAAGTTCAGTTAAAAATGTACATAATAAGTTGCATGGGTTCACTCTGTGTGCAATAATAGTGTTTAACATAATTTTTTAATCACTACTTAATCTCTGTACCCTACACATACAATTATCTGTAAGATCCACTCAGTCGAGCAGTGAATTTCAAACACAGATTCAACCACAAAGACCAGGGAGGTTTTCCAATGCCTTGCAAAGAAGGGCACCTATTGATAGATGGGTAAACAAAAAACAGCAGACATTGAATAGACATTGAGCATAGTGAAGTTATTAATTACATTTTGGATGGTGTATCAATACACTCCTTCCCAACTCAGTTGCCGGAGAGGAAGGAAACAGCTCAGGGATTTCACCATGATGCCAATGGTGACTTTAAAACAGTTACAGAGTGTAATAACAACAACATTGGATCAACAACATTGAAGTTACTCCACAATACTAACCTAATTGACAGAGTGAAAAGAAGGAAGCCCTGTACAGAATAAAAACATTCCAAAGCATGCATACTGTTTGCAACAAGGCACTAAAGTAATACTGCAAAATTGTTGTGTTTGGGGCAAATCCAATACAACACATTGCTGAGTACCACTCCCCATTTTTTCAAGCATAGTGGTGGCTGCGTCATGTTATGAGTATGCTTGTAATCGTTAAGGACTGGGTAGTTTTACAGGATAAAAAAGAAACAAAATGGATCTAAGCACAGGCGAAATCCTAGAGGAAAACCTGGTTCAGTCTGCTTTCCACCAGACACTGGGAGAGGAATTCACCTTTTAGCAGGACGATAACATAAAACACAAGGCCAAATCTACACTGGACCTGCTTACCAAGAAGACAGTGAATGTTCCTAAGTAGCCGAGTTATAGTGTTGACTTAAATCTACCTGAAAATCCATGGCAAGATCTGAAAATGGTTGTCTAGCAATGACCAACAACCAATTTGACTGAGCTTGAAGAATTTGGAAAAGAATAATTGGCAAATGTTGCACAATCCAGGTGTGTCAAGCTCTTAGAGACTTACCCAGAAAGACTCACAGCTGTAATCACTGCCAAAGGTGCTTCTACAAAGTATTGACTCAAGGGTGTGAATAATTACAGTATGTAAATGAGATATTTCTGTATTTCATTTTCAATACATTTGCAAACATTTCTACAAATATGTTCTCACTTGGTCATTGTGGGGTATTGGGTAAGAAAAAGACATGTATAATCCATTTAACATTCAGGCTGTAACACAACAAATTGTGGAATAAGTGAAGGAGTATGAATACTTTCTGGTGACCACAAGTATTGGGACAAATTCAATTATATGTGTATTAAATTAGTAAACAATGTTAAGTATTTGGTCCCATATTCATAGCACACAATGACTACATTAAGCTTGTGACTCGACACATCTGTTGGATGCATATGCTGTTGTTCTGCTTGTGTTTCAGATCATTTTGTGCCAAATAGAAATAATGGTAAATAATTTATTGTGTCATTTTGGAGTCACTTTTATTGTAAATAAGAATACAATATGTTTCTAAACACTTCTACATTAATCCTGAATGAATCGTGAATAATGACGAGTGAGAAAAATACAGACACACTAATATCATACCCCCAAGACGTTCTAACCTCTCACCATTACACTAACAAGGGAGGTAAATGATGGAGGACCAGTATGAAAAAGTGTGAAAATGTGTGCACTCATTACTGTAAGTTGCTCTGGATAAGAGTGTCTACTAAAATGGAAAAGGTATGAATAGACCATTTAAGATTTCACATAGAAATAAGTTGCATTTGCAAAGTATTTCAAGAAACTGGAAAACATATATCATGCAAGTATTTTCATATTCCTCAAGTATTATCAGATTAACTGTTTTGTACAGATAATTATCAGACTCAAGTTACAAATGCTGGTAAACACTCAAATACAATCCTTTACTAGTCCTGTATTAGTGGACCAATATAGACGTCTTCAGCGCTGGCAAAATATTTTCTCACAGCACCCCCAAACTACTTCCTGTGGTTATGACTGAAACCCTACCAGTGCATCATAACAGATCGTGACACCTATGAGGGTGTCATAAAGGCATATAACACTTTCAAATAAACTGGAACACCACCCAGATGGGTTGTAATGAGTTGATGCCAAAATAAAAATGCTCAAGGGTCAACGACAGTACAGTAGATATCAGCCAAATGCACTTTTGATTCTGATCCCATTTGATTTCTGTGTGTCTAGACTGTGGCTATTACCCCATCTCTGTTGGCATTGCCTGATCAACTCTTTGGACCTTAATGAATCAGGGGCATGATAAAGTTACATGTACTTGCAATATCTGAGAAGAGCATGTACTGTAGGCCTACTGTACAGAAAATATCTTAGATGTCTTAGTATGTGTCCACAGTGGGCAGTGTCAAATTTTGTCGAGTGGTTTCCGTTCTATGTGTTCTTTCTATGTGTTCTGTGTGTTTGCCAGGCTTGGCAACGAGGTAGTGGTTGAAAGGCAGTACTTCTGGAGTCTCTGCCAGAAACTGAAACACCCAGGGGAGGGCACTGAACTGACCAGGGCCTTGCACAATATACTGTCGACAGTTGCCCATCTGCACACTGACCAACTGAAAAGCCAGGGGGACATTTCTATGCCATGGCTCAATGTGCTATTAAATCAAATTGAACAACAGCTTGATGGATTCCTTGATTTGTTTCTGAACATGTTGGTATTACCTTCTCAATACAATAAAGTCACACTCTGAGAAAAAATATAATACCATACTCAAGAGCAGTGAAAGGCTGTCTCTTTACCAACATGCATCTCATGTCCTCTTTTCTGTTCCTTAGGCTCACTGAAGGACCCACAACCCGTGTGAGAATTCTAACTTGCCCCAAAAAAATATGTTAAAGTGACTGGAGACATTTACTCTTGTTTCCTCAGCCCGACTGCTCATGTCAATTATTCTACCAGATAGGCTAAAAGTGTCTTGCGTGGCCATCTCTCTAATCCTGTCTCGTGAAGTAGCCTAAACAACTAGGCATTGGCTAACCATAGTGACCTGTTAAGCATGTTTGACATTTTCAGCTTTAATGCCCTTACGAAAAAAGATTGCAGTCAGAGTGTAGTATAACCGCAGTACACTGCAGTATAACTGCAGTTAGAGTGTAGTATAACTGCAGTATGCTGCAAATACTGCGTCCAAAATAACAGTTTATTTACTGCAGTAATTTTGCAGTGTAACTGCAGTTAGAGTGCTGTATAACTCGCTGTAGTTATTCTGCAATTACTGCGTTCAAAATACCACAGACGACTGCAGTTACTGCACTATTACTACAGTTTAAAAACTGCAATATTTTTTGTAAGGGTGGTGCTAAAAGTAAAAAATCTATAAGAATTTCATAGCGGGGCGGGCTGTCAGATATGATGGAAATGGTCAAAACACAACCGTTGATCGCTGCCGACATCACGTGACTGTCCAGTAAATACACACGGTGAGATAGTGACAGTGCCCGTTCAGTGTTAACCGTGCCTGCCTCCTTCAGGCCCAAGTGTTAGTTAGACAGTGCCAAATTCGCATCTACTTAGGTTATTTTCCAGGAGCGCATTGGTTTGTAAATAAAAATACACCTCCCACCGCCTCCCATACTGACTGTGACTGGCTCCTCCCATACCGGTTAAATGCGCGCTCGGTGCTTCAATTCAGTACAGTGGAAGGCAGTCATGTTAGAGGAGCTGTAGAGTTGACAAACTTTAAAGCAGCAAGTATTTCCTAGTCTTGTAATCTGTTTAGTCCCGGAGCCACAGTTATGAAGACCATACTTGCTGCCTACTCCGGTGCCCTAAAAGGTAAGATATGCACCCTCTTTCAAAATTCACTGCAAACAAATTGCACACAGACTTCAGCCATCCTATCAAGCGGCAGTCATTTGATAATCGGCAGTCATTTGATAATCGGCAGTCATTTGATAATTGGATCATCTCCACTATATTCCAAATCCTGTGTTGGCGTGTAATCAGCTTTCGTGAGATGAAGAAGCAGCTTGCAAAACATTCAACTATGACAGAACTATGACAGCCCAAAACATAATCAGAAGTTTGTTGAGATGCTGTTTGTTGTGGATGCAATACTCATTGTCATGTAAGCCATTTGTTCTGAAAGACATCAGATAAGCCAACACATTGGTGTGTGGTGAAGAGTGTATTTGGGCACAGTAGTTTTCATATGTTGCTTGTGTATTTTTTTTAGGGGTCTGATCTGTGAAGGAAGAGAAGTAAAAAAGTGTACACCAGGGCCAATTTCAGTAGACAAATGTGAATGTTGAAGATATACAGTACATATCATGAATAGGGCTGACAAGTTCATTTATTCTACATGCCAGAGAGGCTCAAGTTTGTTCAACATAATATATGTATATCAGCAACTTTCCACAACGTTGTGCCCTGCTGAAAGCTGCCCGGTAAGGGGAAAGATGTGAGGTTAGTGACTGATTCACTGTGTAGTATTACTAGTCTAAATTAAGTCTTTGACCCCCTGAGGCTGATACTGCCCAGTAGCCCTGATTTTGAAAGCATTATTGACTTAATTATGCAAGTGTGGGCCAGAGTGCAGAACGGATAGTGTTTTGTTTGACAGCACGATGCAGTGTTATTTAGTCCATTAAGATAGGTTTACGTGGTTGTGTTGTCCCGTGGCATGGGAAAGATCTGCTGATGAGGCACTATGAACTTGAGTAGATTAAGAAGTGTCCCCTCAGTGGCTCGTTCTTGTTCTGGTCTGTCACTATATACATCAGTGGAGGCTCCTCAGAGGAGGAAGTGGAGGACTATCCTCAGTGAATTTCATAAAAAATAGTGAGACATTAAAATGATTATTTTTAGATAAATAATTTGATATGTTTATTATAGTTATTAAAACACACTGTGTTGCTATGAAGGTCTACAGTAGCCTCAACGGCACTCTGTAGGGTAGCACCATGGTGTAGCCGGAGGACAGCTAGTTTCCGTCCTCTGGGTACATTGACTTCAATACAAAACCTAGGAGGCTCAAGGTTTTCAGCCCCTTCCATAGACTTACACAGTAATTATGACAATTTATGGAGGACATCCTCCAACCTATCAGAGCTCTTGCAGCAGGAACTGACATGTTGTCCACCCAATCAAAGAATAAATCTAGTACTGGAAGCATAAGCTACAGCTAGCTAGTACTGCAGTGCATAAAATGTGGTGAGTAGTTGACTCCTAGAGAAAGACTAAAGTTGAACAGTTTTGAGCAAATTAATGTCTTCAAAAATTAAGGAGAAGCGAGAGAGGGCTAGCAATTTCCTTTGTATTTTTTTCACTTACTTGGCTAACAAATGCAGGTAGCTAGTTCAGCCTACTCAAACAGAGATGGATGCTATGTTAGCTAGCTGGCTATGGCTATCCAATACTGGAACTCTTCCAAGTCAAGGTAAGCTTTTGGTTTTATAAATGTATTGCCATTGGGCCCGCCGGTGTAACTTCCATACTGCTTGCTGACTGAACATTGTACTGCATAATTGTAGCATGTTTACTAACCCGTTAGGTCTAGTAACTATGTTGACTATGACGTTAGATAATATGGTGACAAAGATGTAGGCTGTGTGTAACAGTTATGATGTATGAAGCTTTGGCTTGGAAAGTTTTTTTTTCCGCCTGGTCACAGACAGCTGATGTATTGTGCACTGAAGTCCACAAGCAAAGGGGAAAGGTGAGAGGAAGAGAGTGCGTATATGCGAGAAGGAATACAACAAGCAAAGTGATCATGCTGCTTGAATGGGGCTGCTATGAAAGGGAACTGTGCTTGTGTGTGATCAGAGGTGTATTCATTCCGCCTATACTTTGGAGCAAAATATTTCTTAAATGGATTGAAACCGGGATAAACAAATCTGAATTTGTCCAATAGAAACGCTCTTTTGCAACTGTTAGACTAATGATTATGCTCTAGATCAGCTAGATGCAGGCAAGACTGCAAGGCGGTATTGAATGTGTCAGTCTGTCACCCTGATTACTAAAAAAAAATGTCTCTCGACCTGTGCACCTACATAATAAACTTTCATTCATAGGCTAGGTTGTACAGTAGCAACCTCATGATGGGTATGGGAAAAAATAAAGTATCATGGGTAGTAACCTAAACCTATCGATGTTACATTGAGCTGGGTGAATGGAATATGAATGACAGTCATCCAATATGCTGTAATGGAAATAAGGCCATGCTCATTAAACGGCACTGACCGCCACTGATATACAGTACCAGTCAAATGTTTGGAAACCAACTCATTCAAGGGTTTTTCTTTATTTGTACTATTTTCTACATTGTAGAATAATAGTGAAGACCATTAAAACTATGAAATAACACAGAATCATGTTGGAATAAAAAATATTTTAGATTCAAAGTAGCCACCCATTGCCTTGATGACAGCTTTGCACACACTTGGGATTCTCTCAACCAGCTTCACCTGGAATGCTTTTCCAACAGTCTTGAAGGAGTTCCCACAAATGCTGAGCACTTATTGGCTGCTTTTCCTTCACTCTGCGCTCCGACTCATCCCTAACCATTTCAATTGGGTTGAGGTCGGGTGATTGTGGAGGCCAGGTCATCTGATGCAGCACTCCATCATTCTCCTTCTTGGTCAAATAGCCCTCACACACCTTGGAGGTGTGTTGGGTCATTGTCCTGTTGAAAAACAAATGATAGTCCCACTAAGCGTAAACCAGATGGGATGGCATATCGCTGCAGAATGCTGTGGTAGCCATGCTGGTTAAGTGTGCCTTGAATTCTAAATAAATCGCAGACAGTGTCAACAGCAAATCACCATCACACTGCCTCGTCCATAATTCACGGTGGGAACTACACATGCGGAGATCATCCGTTCACCTACTCTGCGTGTCACAAATATATGGCGGTTGGAACAAAAAATCTCAATTTGGACTCATCAGACCAAATTACAGATTTCCACCGGTCTAATGTCCATTGCTTGTGTTTCTTGGCCTAAGCAAGTCTCTTCTTCTCATTGGTGTCCTTTAGTAGTGGTTTCTTTGCAGCAATTTGACCATGAAGGCCTGATTCACACAGTCTCCTCTGAACAGTTGATGTTGAGATGTGTCTGTTACTTGAACTTTGAAGCATTTATTTGGGCTGCAATTTCTGAGGCTGGTAACTCTCTAATGAACTGATCCTCTGTAGCGGAGAACTCTGGGTCTTCCTTTGCTATGGTGGTCCTCATGTGAGCCAGTGTCATCATAGCACTTGAAGAAACTTTTGAAAAGTTCTTGAAATGTTCTGTATTGACTGACCTTCATGTCTTAAAGTAATGATGAACTGTCATTTCTCTTTGCTTATTTGAGCTGTTCTTGTCATAATATGGACATGGTATTTTACCAAATAGGGCTGTCTACTGTACCTTGTCACAACCCAACTGATTGGCTCAAACACATTAAGAAGTAAAGAAATTCCACAAATTAACTTTTAACCATGCACACCTGTTAATTGAAATGCATTCCAGGTGACTACCTCATGAAGCTGGTTGAGAGAATGCCAAGAGTGTACAAAGCTGTCATCAAGGCAAAGGGTGACTACTTTGAAGAATCTCAAATATAAAATATATTTTGATTTGTTTAACACTTTTTTTTTTTCTTACTACATTATTCCATATGTGTTATTTCATAGTTTTAATGTCTTCACTATTATTTTACAATGTAGAAAATAGCCCAAATAAAGAAAAAACATGGAATGAGTAGGTGTCCAAACTTTTGACTGGTACTGTATAAAACATTAACCAGTTAAACTCTGAGCAGTTGTTTTGGGCCATGTACAGGGCCCGGTGTGACATATCATTTGAAGCTACAGGCCATGTCTTTTTTATTTAATCGAACCCCATAAAGGCTATAAATCATGCGCTATGGGACATATTTATATAGTATGCAATGTAGGTCAAGTCACCAAAAGTGCAACCATTTAGTATGCATGGAAAGGGTCCACCCTGATGGTCATTGTAAAGAATTGCATTTCCTTCTCCATCCACATTGCCTTGTATGCATCCTCCACATGCGCCTTTTTGCTTGCTCATTGTTTTCATTAGGAAAAGTGAATGGGAAAAGTCGTTTTGAAGTTTCTTCACCTGTCTATCTTATTTAAAAACTCCGGAACCTCAAAGCCCTGATTGCTAAGTTCATTTAAAGGCTTAAAAATCCATTCAGCTATTTTGGCACAGTGACTCACTACCCAAACCAGACCCAAGTAGCCAAGAGACATGATGTGGCCTCCTACTGTTGTCTAGTGGATGAACTGGGAATCAGACATATATTTACATCAATGGATAGATATACTTCAGATTTCACTTCATATGTATATCATTCCTATAAGACAAAATTTTGTTTGCATCAGGCTCTGTAGTAGTCGCATTATTTCTGACACGTGTATCTGAATCCCATAGTTCTTACCTTTTCTAACAGTACTAAGCATGTGTTTTTAAGACTAATAATTTTGGAACCGAAATGTACATTGAGGGTATTATACAATATTTTGCGTCATTTAGAAAATGCCACCAGAGGGGGGGTCAGAGTTTAATAGGTTTTAAGGACACTTGCTCGTTCCAAGACACTGACCAGGGGAATCCAGATGAAAGAAGCTATGATCCCTTATTGATGTCACTTGTTAAATCAACTTCAATCAGTGTAGATTTGTATTTATTATGGATCCCTAGGCAGCAGCTACTCTTCCTGGGGTCCAGTAAAAACTAAGGCAGTAAGATGCATACATTAAAATACATTTTACAACAGATTTCACAATACATTAAGTGTGTGCCCTCTGGCCACTACTCTACTACGCCACACAATCCAGGTGTACGTGTGTGTTTATACCTGTGTGTGTAACTCTTCACAGTCCTCGCTGTTCCATAAGGTGTATTTTTATCTGCTTTTTAAATCAGATTTTACTGCTTGTGTGAGTTACTTGATTTTGAATAAAGTTCTATGTAGCCATGGCTCTATGCAGTACTGTGCACCTCCCATAGTCTTTTCTGGACTTGAAGACGGGGTTTGCATGGGTGTCCGAGCTGTGTGCTAGTAGTTTAAACAGACAGCTCGGCGCATTGAACATTATTACAAAAACAAGTAGTGATGACGTCAATCTCTCTTCTACTTTGAGCAATTGACATGCATATTATTAATTTTAGCTCTGCGTGTAGATTTTAAGGGGCAGTTCGATTTGTGGCACCTGACCACACGACTGGGAAGTAGTCCAGGTGCGACAACTAGGGCCTGTAGGACCTGCCTTGTTGTTAAGGCAGAGCAGTGCTTTATTATGGGGAGAGGGCTTCCCATCTTACAGGTAACTCTCAATCCACAATATAGCATGGGGTGTAAAGTCATAATGAAGGTCAAGAGACAGGTTAAAGAAGCATTTTTAATCCTTGAGACAACTGAGACATGGATTGTGTATGTGCGCCATTCAGAGAGTGACTGGGCAAGATACAAGATTTGCCAAGTGCACTGGTTTGAGTGTGTCAAGAACTGAAAACTGCTGGATATTTCACACTCAACAGCTTCCCCTGTGTATCAAGAATAGTCCACCACCCAAAGGACATCCAGCAAACTTGACACAACTGTGGGAAGCATTGGCGTCAACATGGGCCAGCATCCCTGTTGAACGCTTTCGACACCTCATTGAGTCCATGGCCCGACTAATTGAGGCTGTTCTGAGGGCAAAAGGGGCGGTGCAACTCAATATTAGGAAGGTGTCCTTAATATTTTGTACATGTAGCTGGCAGGACTGTGGCTCTGCTCTTTATGAGTAGTGATCAGACCATGGTGGTAAGTTGCTCTGTCTCTATAGCAATTGCAGTGGCATGAGGAATTTGACGTGATGTTTATTGCTTGTGGTCTGTTTGATCACGGAGCTTTGTAAGGGATGAACATTTTGTTCATTTTCTCTCTAGTGTCTAATCTAATGTCCCTTGTTTATGTATTTGACATACTTTGAGAACCTGGAAAAGGATTGACAGTTTATTATTTTCATATTCTAGTCTTCTCACTGACTGCAACTGTGACTTAATCGATTGATGTGGATGTACTGTACAGTATTGACTCATTTATGACCCTGTCTATCTTCTCTAGGCACAGGCTATAGCATCCTCTCGTCCCTGCAGGACCTGCCCTCCCCTCCATGGCCTGCCCTTCGATCCAAGCTGGAGAAACACCTTCAGGTCATCGCAGTTCTTCAGTGGGTCATCTCCTTCCTCGCCATGGGTGAGAATGTGACTGGATCGCTGTGTGGCTCTAACTACACTAGACAAAAATATTAACACAACATGTCAAGTGTTGGTCCCATGTTTTATGAGCTGAAATAAAAGATTGAAATGTTCCATACGCACAAAAAGCTTTTTTCTCTCAAATGTTGTGCACAGATTTGTTTACATCCCTGTTAGTGAGCATTTCTCTTTTGCCAATGTAATCCATCCATCTAACAGGTGTGGCATATTAAGAAGCTGATTAAACAGCATGATCATTACACAGGTGCACCTTGTGCTGGGGACAATAAAAGGCCACTCTAAAATGTGCAGTTTTGTCACAACATAATGCCACAGATGGCCCAAGTTTTGAGGGAGTGTGCAATTGGCATGCTGACTGCAGGAATGTCCACCAGAGCTGTTGCCAGATAATTGAATGTTCAATTCTCTCCATAAGCCGCCTCCAATGTTGTTTAGAGAATTTGGCAGTAAGTCCAACTGGCCTCACAACCGCAGACCACGTGTAACCACGCCAGCCCAGGACCTCCACATCCGGCTACTTCACCTGCAGGAATGTCTGAGACCAGCCACCCGGATAGCTGATGAAACTGTGGGTTTGCACAACCAAAGAATCTCTGCACAAACTGTCAGAAACCGTCTAAGGGAAGCTGATTTGCGTGCTCGTCATCCTTACCGGGGTCTTGACCTGACTGCAGTTCAGTATCATAACCGACTTCAGTAGCCAAATGCTCACCTTTGATGGCCACTGGCATGCTGCAGAAGTGTGCTCTTAACGGATAAATCCCAGTTCAACTGTACTGGGCAGACGGTGTGTGTGTGGGCGAGCGATTTGCTAATGTCAACGTTGTGAACAGAGTGTCCCATGGTGGGGTTATGGTATGGGCAGGCATAAGCTATTGACAATGAACACAGTTGCATTTTATCAATGGCAATTTGAATGCACAGAGATACCGTAATGAGATCCTGAGGCCCATTGTTGTGCCATTCATCTACCACCAACACCTCAAGTTTCAGCCTGATAATGCACTGCCCCATGTCACAATAACTGGAAGCTAAAAATGTCTCAGTTCTTAGTGGCCTGCATTCTTGACAGTACAGTGCAGGTGCTGAATAGCTGTTCCTCTGCTCTCTCTCCTATCCTATCTGACCACATAGGCATCAGCTGCACTGTGCTGTTAATCTACATGTTCTGCACAGACCTCTGGGTGATCGCTGCCATGTACACTACCTGGCTAATCTTCGACTGGAACACCCCCAAACAAGGCAAGTACCACGGTCACTCAAACCGGCTCTTAATAATGGTCAGGTTGAGAGGGTTTTCCCTGTCAGTCCTGGGATTTGAACTGGCAACCTTTCGGTTCCTTAACCTAATGGCTGCCGTTGCCCTATTGTGGTTAAATTGTGCCCTTCTATACAGTGCTTTCAAAGTATTCAGACCCCTTGACTTTTTCCACATTTTGTTAGGTTATAGCCTTATTATAAAATGTATTGCATTGTGTTTTCCCTAAATCTACACACAATACCCCATAATGACGAAGCAAAAACATGTTTAGAAATTTTTGCTAATTTATTACAAATAAAAACTGGAAATATCACATTTAAATAAGTATTCAGACTCTTTACTCAGTACTTTGTTGAAGCACCTTTGGCAGCGATTACAGCCTCGAGTCTTCTTGGGTATGACGCTACAAGCTTGGCACACCTGTATTTTGAAGTTTCTCCCATTCTTCTATGCAGATCCTCCCAAGCTCTGTCAGGTTGGTGGCGGAGCGTTGCTGCACAGCTATTTTCAGGTCTCTCCAGAGATGTTCAAGTCCAAGCTCTGGCTGGGCCACTCAAGGACATTCAGAAACTTGCTCTGGAGCAGGTTTTAATCAAGGATCTCTGTACTTTGCTCTGTTTACCTTTGTCTGAATCCTGACTAGTCTCCCTGCAGCTGAAAAAACATCCCCACAGCATGATGCTGCCACCACCATGCACCATCCCTACGGTGTAGCCAGGTTTCCTCCAGACGGGATGCTTGGCATTCAGGCCAAAGAGTTAAACCTTGGTTTCATCAGACCAGAGACTCTTGTGTCTCATGGTCTCAGTCTTCAGGTGCCTTTTGGCAAACTCCAAGCGGGCTGTCATGTGTCTTTTACTGAGTGGCTTCTGTCTAGCCACTCTAGCATAAAGGCCTGATTGGTGGAGTTCTGCAGAGATGGTTGTCATTCTGGAAGGTTCTCCCATCTCCACAGAGGAACTCTAGAGCTCTGTCAGTGACGATCGGGTTCTTGGTCACCTCCTTGACCAAGGTCTCTTTCTTTAGATTTTTCCCATGATGTCAAGCAAAGAGGCACTGAGTTTGAAGGTAGGCCTTGAAATGCATCCACAGGTACACCTCCAATTGACTCAGGCTAATTGACATCATTTATCAGAAGCTTATAAAGCCATGACATAATTTTCTGCAATTTTCCAAGCTGTTTAAGGCACAGTCAACTTAGTGTATGTAAACTTCTGACCCACTGGAATTGTGATACAGTGAAATAATCTGTCTGTAAACAATTGTTGGAAAAATTACTTGTGTCATGCACAAAGTGGATGTCCTAACCAACTTGCCAAAACTATAGTTTGTTAACAAGAAATTTGTGGAGGGTCATGTCAGGATGAGCCTGCAGGAAGGGTACGAAATGAGGGAGGAGGATGTCTTACCTGTAACGCACAGCGTTGAGATTGCCTGCAATGACAACAAGCTCAGTTCGATGAAGCTGTGACACACCGCCCCAGACCATGACGGACCCTCCACCTCCAATTTGATCCCGCTCCAGAGTACAGGCCCCGGTGTAACATTCATTCTTTTGACGATAACCGCGAATCCGACCATCACCCCCAGTGAGACAAAACCACGACTCGTCAGTGACGAGCACTTTTTGCCAGTCCTGTCTGGTCCATAGGCGACGTTGTTGCTGGTGATGTCTGGTGGGGACCTGCCTTACAACAGGCCTACAAGCCCTCAGTCCAGCCTCTCTCATCCTATTGTGGACATTCTGAACACTGATGGAGGGATTGTGCATTCCTGGTTTAATACTGGTAGTTGTTTCCATCCTGTACCTGTCCCGTGGTGTGCTGTTCGGATGTACCGATCCTGTGCAGGTGTTGTTACATGTGGTCTGCCACTGCGAGGGCGATCAGCTGTCCATCCTGTCTCCCTGTAGAGCTGTCTTAGGCGTCTCACAGTACGGACATTGAAATTTTATTCCCCTGGCCACGTGCAGTCCTCATGCCTCCTTGCAGCATGCCTAAGGCACGTTCACGCAGATGAGCAGGGACCCTGGGCATCTTTTTTTTTGTGTTTTTCAGAGTCTGTATAAAGGCCTATTTAGTGTCCTAAGTTTTCATAACTGTGACCTTAATTGCCTACCGTCTGTAAGCTGTTAGTGGCTTAACAACCATTCCACAGGTGCATGTTCATTAATTGTTTATGGTTCATTGAACAAGCATGGGAAACAGTGTTTAAACCCTTTACAATGAAGATCTGTGAAGTTATTTGTATTTTTACGAATAGTTATTTTGTTGAGTTTATATACATACGCTACCGTTCAAAAGTTTTGGGTCACTTAGAAATGTCCTTGTTTTTGAAAGAAAAGCAAATTATTTGGTCCATTTAAAATCACATCAAATTGATCAGAAATACAGGTTACATTGTTATTGTTGTAAATTACTATTGTAGCTGGAAACGGCAGATTATTTTATTTATTTTTTGTATGACTATATAGTTATTCCACTAAAAATCAGCAGTTTCCAGCAACAATAGTCATTTGCAACATTAACAATGTCTACACTGTATTTCTGATCAATTTGATGTTATTTTAAATGGACAAAAAAGTTGCTTTTCTTTCAAAAACAAGGACATTTCTAAGTGGCCCCAAACTTTTGAACGTGTGTGTATGACACACCTACTCATTCAAGAGTTTTTCTTTAGTTTCACTATTTTCTACATTGTAGAATAATAGTGACGACATCAATACTATGAAATGTAGTAACCAAAAAAGTGTTAAACAAATCTAAATAATATTTGAGATTCTTCAAAGTAGCCACACTTTGCCTTGATGACAGCTTTGCACACTCTTGGCATTCTCTCAACCAGCTTCACCTGGAATGTTTTTCCAACAGTCTTGAAGGTCCCACATATGCTGAGCACTTGTTGGCTGCTTTTCCTTCACTCTGCGGTCCAACTCATCCCAAACCATCTCAATTGGGTTGAGGTTGGGTGATTGTGGAGGCAAGGTCGTCTGATGCAGCACTCCATCACTCTCATACTAAGCACAAACTAGATGGGATGGCGTATCGCTGCAGAATGCTGTGGTAGCTATGCTGCTTAAGTGTGCCTTGAATTTTAAATAAATCACTGATTGTGTCACCAGCAAAGCACCATCACACCTCCTCCATGCTTCACGGTGGGAACCACACATGCGGAGAACATCCGCTCACCTACCCTGCGTCTCACAAAGACACGGCAGTTGGAACCAAAAATCCATCAGACCATATTACAGATTTCCACCGGTCTAATGTCCATTGCTTGTGTTTCTTGGCCTAAGCAAGTCTCTTCTTATTATTGGTGTCCTTTAGTAGTGTTTTTTTTGCAGCAAGTCAACCATGAAGGCCTGATTCACGCAGTCTCCTCTGAACAGTTGATGTTGATGTCTCTGTTACTTGAACTCTGTAGCATTTATTTGGGCTGCAATCTGAATGTGCAGTTATTCTAATGAACATATCCTCTGCAGCAGAGGTAACTCTGGGTCTTCCTTTCCTGTGGCGGTCCTCATGACAGCCAGTTTCATCATAGCGCTTGATGTTTTTTGTGACTGCACTTGAAGAAACTTTCAAAGTTCTTGAAATGTTCTGTATTGACTGACCTTCATATCTTAAAGTAATGATGGACTGTCATTTCTATTTGCTTATTTTAGCTCTTCTTGCCATAACCCTATTTGGTAAAAGACCAAGTCCATATTATCTTCTGTTTACCACCCCTACCTTGTCACTACAGAACTGATTGGCTTAAACGCATTAAGAAGGAAAGAAATTCCACAAACTAACTTTAAAACAAGGCACACCTGTTAATTGCAATTCATTCCAGGTGACTACCTCATGAAGCTGGTTGAGAGAAAGCCTTGCACACTTTTGGCAGTCATCAAGGCAAAGGGTGGCTACTTGTATTCTTCAAACATATTTTGATTTGTTTAATACTTTTTTGGTTACTACATGATTCCATATGTTTATTTCACAGTTTTGATGTCTTTACTATTATTCTACAATGTGTAAAACTAAAGAAAAACACTTGAATGAGTAGGTGTGTCCAAACTTTTGACTGGTAACGTGTGTGTGAAACTGGTTTGTGTCTGTGACCATAAGGAGCTGTGCTGGGAAATTGAGTTAATTGGCACTATGTTAATGTTTATTTACATTAATCATTATGTGGGTTACATGATTCATTATTCAGTATTATTCTGACTGGAGATCTATCCATTACCTTGGTTTTCTCAGGTGGCAGGAGGTCCCCTTGGGTGAGGAATTGGACTGTGTGGACTTACTTCAGAGATTACTTTCCCATCAGGGTGAGTGGAAAAGAATAGGCCTAACATTTTTAAAGGTATAATGTGTGAACTTACGGGTGTGTGTGGAATGTGTGATTTGGGAATGGGCCATTCAGTGCTATGTAGCGTCTTGACCTCTTATATTGGAGGATGTATAAACAAATAAAAGTGGGATGGTTTTCACTTGTCAGTGTGTATGCGTTGTCATAAGGCCAGATAATTAGGTTTGCTATCAAACTGGAAATTTGATGGAAACAACATGGATATGCCTGCCTGTACAGATGATAAAATGTGCTTTTTCTGGTCGATACAAAGTTAAAGAGCATCAATGTTTTTATTGATTATGGTGTGCTGTAGCACAAGCTTGACGATAACCTTATCTGAGACTGTATCCAGTATCAGCTGTTGGTTCCTGTTCCCTGATGATGCTATAAGGAGTTGACGTCGATTGAAAGGATAGGTTTTGCCCCGCCTGATAGGCGACAGCTCATCGAGTTTTTTCCCAATTTGTATTATTTCGCTCCTCCGCATCTGGAGATTGTTGGGAGACACGTTCTCTTGGTATCCTAACAGCAATACATTTTTTGCCTTCACATTTTTTGGCAAGTTCCTCTTGTGCTTTCTCTCGCTGCCCTGCTGACCAAGGGTTGAATTAGCTGAGTTGTTTGTATGCCTTCGCACTCCTCATGAATATCAATGAACCAACGGCATTCAAATTACATCTGCTATGTTTACTTGTCCTTCAGTTCAGCTATTTGATTTAAGTGTTTAAAATGGAGCATTTTAGAAACATTAACCCTACAATAAATGTTTTACCATACAATCTCTTTCACTCATACATAGAAAGTATAGTCAAAGGCTCTTAAAGCGAAGCCAGATCTTGGATATGGTCACCGAATAAAGGTAGTCTTAACCAAAATTACTCAATTATTGACAGTTAACAGCCAGGGGGATTCAGGTGTGTGTGTGTGTTGCCTCTGGAGCTTGAACTTTGGCCCTGCTTGTGATCCATACTTTGAGCACTGACTGTTTCTGTCTGAGTGGCTTGATGATCACTTATTTGCATCAAGTAGCTCTGATGCAAACTGAATAAAATGGCTGTGTTTGATAACATGTCTCTGCATCGATTAGAGACTTAAAGTATTGTATTTTTTGGGGTTGGTAACTAGGATGATGTTTACTGCTGTTTGTGATGTGGAGTTAAGGGGCTTCAATTGTAGGGTTTTCTGGCTCAAAGACGCACTGTATGCCAGGTATTGGTAGGGCTTGAGACACATTAGATACTTCACATGTCAACATCCTGTTTCAGATGAATGGTTGCTTAACTTGTTTTAGCTTGTGCAACTAATGCAGTTGGATGCCAGCTGGTAGTCAGGCCTGGCTGGTGGCAGCGTGAGTGTCAGTGCATGCAGGGACGGTGGCTTACATCTTGCAGTGTCAGCAAGGTCTCCTTCTCTCTTCCACTCACTGCATGTATGTTATCAAATACAGCGGTGGCCGGTTATTGGCTGAATGCCCGGGGCACAAGGTGGTTGGAGTGGTCAACAAAGCAGCATGGCAGAAATATAATCGCAAGTTTTCAAACTTTAAAAAAATGTATTTATTAAAAATCAAACATTCTCAAGTGATTTTGTGCATTTGAGCAACAGCATAAATACACCTATTTTACTTTTACAAATGAAACTGAATAACCACTGCTACACATGCTGACACTGTATTTGAACAGATAGATTATACTATTTAGAATGAGCAGTCAGCTCACAAAAGATCGAGTGCACCAGGATGGCTAGCTAACAAAGCATGATGCGCTAGCCAGTTAACTTTCATTCTGAAATAACTTCATATTTCTGAGTTCGTCAGATATTATTTTAGAAAGACTTAAAATTGGCATTGGAGCTAGCTGGCTAGCTGCTTATCAAAGGTACACTGTTGCCACCTGCTCATCAAACATCTCATTCCAAAATCATGGGCATTAATATGGAGTTGGCCCCCCTTCTGCTGCAATAACAGCCTTCACTCTTCTGGGAAGGCCTTCCACTAGAAGTTGAGATATTGTTGCAGGGACTTGCTTCCATTCAGCCACGAGCATTAGTGAGGTCGGGCACTAATGTTGGTCGATTAGTCTTGGCCCGCTGTCGGCATTTCAATTCATCCCAAAGGCGGTTGAGGTAAGGGCTCTGTGCATGCCAGTCAAGTTCTTCCACACTGATCTTGACAAAGCATTTCTGTATGGGCCTCTTTGTGCACATGGGCAGTTTGGAAGCACAGAATCATCTAGAATGTCATCGTATGCTGTAGCGTTAAGATTTCCCTTCACTGGAATTAAGGGGACTTGCCGAAACCATGAAAAACAGCCCCAGACCATTATTCCTCCTCCACCAAACTTTACAGTTGACACTATGCATTGGGGCAGGTCGCTTTCTCCTGGCATCCGCCATATCCAGGTTCGTCTGTCAGATGGCGACGTGTGATTCATCACTCCAGGGAAGGCTTTTCCACTGGTCCAATGGCGGATTTGCTCTGGACACTACGCTGACAGACACAACAAACCTTCTTGCCACAGCTCGCATTGATGTGCCATCCTGGATGAGCTGCACTACCTGAGCCACTTGTGTGGGTTGTAGACTCCGTCTCATGCTACCACTTGAGTGAAAGCACCGCCAGCATTTAAAAGTGACCAAAACATCAGCCAGGAAGCATAGGAACTGAGAAGTGGTGTGGTCACCACCTGCAGAACCATTCCTTTTTTGGGGGTGTCTTACTAATTGCCTATAATTTCCACCTTTTGTCTATTCCATTTGCACAACAGCATGTGAAATGTATTGTCAATCAGTGTTGCTTCCTAAGTGGACAGTTTGATTTCACAGAAGTGTGATTGACTTGGAGTTACATTGTGTTGTTTAAGTGTTCCCTTTCTTTTTTTGAGCAGTGTATATAACTAGGCAATGAAACAAGCAAAATGTCAGTATAGGGACAAAGTGGAGTTGTAATTCAACAGCTCGGACACAAGACGTATGTGGCAGGGTCTACAGACAATTACGGACTACAAAAGAAAACCAGCCACGTCACAAACGCCGCCGTTTTGCTTCCAGACAAACTAAGCGCCTTCTTTGCCCGCTTTGAGGATAATACTGTGCCATTGACGTGGCCCACTACCAAGAACTGTGGGCCCCCCCCTCTCCTTCTCCGTGGTCAACGTGAGTAAGACATTTAAACGTGTTAACCCTCGCAAGGCTGCTGGCCCAGACGACATCCCTAGCCGCGTCCTCAGAGCATGTGCAGACCAGCTGTCTGGTGTGTTTTAGACATTCAATCACTCCCTGTCCCAAGAAGGCAAAGATAACTAAATGACTATCGCCCCGTAGCACTCACTTCTGTCATCATGAAGTGCTTTGAGAGACTAGTCATGGATCATATCACCTCCACCTTACCTGCCACCCTAGACCTACTTCAGTTCGCATACCGCCCCAACAGGTCCACAGGCGATGCAATCACCATCACACTGCACACTGCCCTATACCATCTGGACAAGAGGAATACCTATGTAAGAATGCTGGTTATTAACTCTAGCTCAGCATTCAACACCATGGTACCCTCCAAGCTCATCATTAACCTTGAGGCCCTGGGTCTCAACCCCGCCCTATGCAATTGGGTCCTGGACTTTCTGACGGGCTGCCGCCAGGTGGTGAATGTAGGAAACAACACCTCCGCTTTGCTGATCCTCAACACTGGGACCCCACAAGGGTGCGTGCTCAGCCCCCTCCTGTACTCCCTGTTCACTCACGACTGCGTGGCCATACACGCCTCCAACTAAATCAAAGTTTGCAGACGACACAACAGTAGTGGGCTTGATTGCCAACAACGACGAGACAGTTTACAGGGAGGAGGTGAGAGCACTCGGCGTGTGGTGTCAGGAAAACAACCTCTCACTCAACGGCAATAAAACAAAGGAGATGATCGTGGACTTCAGGAAACAGCAGAGGGAGCACCTCCCTATTCACATTGACGGGACAACAGTGAAGAAGGTGGAACGTTTTAAGTTCGTCTGCGAACACATCACAGACAAACTGAAATGTTCCACCCACACAGACAGTGTGGTGAAGAAGGCGTAACATCGCCTCTTCAACCTTCAGGAGGCTAAAGAAATTTGGCTTGTCACCTAAAACCCTCACAAACTTTTACAGATGCACAATTGAGAGAATCCTGTTGGGCTGTATCACCGCCTGGTACGGTAATTGCACCGCCCTGAACCGCAAGGCTCTCCAGAGGGTGGTGCGGTCTGCACAACGCATCACCGGGGGCAAACTACCTGCCCTCCAGGACACCTACAGCACCCGATGTCACAGGAAGGCCAAAAAGACAATCAAGGACAAGAACCACCTGAGCCACTGCAAGGTCAGTACAGGTGCATCAAAGCTGGCCCATCAGACTGTTAAACAGTCATCACTAACACAGAGAGGCTGCTGCCTACATACAGACTCGAATCATTGGCCACTTTAATAAATGGATCACTAGTCACAGTAAATAATGCCACTGTAATAATGTTTACATATCTTACATTACTCATCTCATATGTGTATATACTGCATTTTATACCATCTATTGCATCTTGCCTATGCCGCTCGGTCATCGCTCATCCATATGAGCGATGACTCATGAATATGTACATATATTCCCCATACTGTATTTTATTTATTTATCTTGCTCCTTGGCACCCCAGTATTTCTACTTGCACATTCATCTTCTGCACATCTACCATTCCAGTGTTTAATTGCTATATTGTAATTACTTCGCCACCATGGCCTATTTATTGTCTTAACTCCCTTATCTTACCTCATTTGCAATCAATGTATATAGACTTTGTTTTATTTTTTTCTACTGTATTATTGACTATGTTTTGTTTATTCCATGTGTAACTCTGTTGTACGTGTCGAATTGCTATGCTTTATCTTGGCCAGGTCGCAGTTACAAATGAGAACTTGTTCTCAACTAGCCTACCTGGTTAAATAAAATAAATAAATAAACATTCTTATTCCATCCCTTTTAGATTTGTGTGATTAGGTAGTCATTGTGGAATTGTTAGATATTACTGCACTGTCGGAACTAGAAGCACAAGCATTTCGCTACACGCCAATTAACATCTGCTAACCATTTTGTATGTGTCCAATAAAATGTTACTTGATTTACACCTTTACAATTTACAATAACAGCATTTACAGTTGACCGGGGCCGCTCTAGCAGGGCAGTATTGCATCTCTGTAATGAAACTACTGTTCACACTATCTGCCCAGTGAACCGTAACTCCATCGACTACCTCCTCTCTCAGAATGGAACTGGCTTCTACACCTGCATTGTTTGGTGTTTTAGGCTGTACAGCACTTTGATATATCAGCTGATGTAAGAAGGGCTATATAAATACATTTTATTTAGTGGAAACGTGCAGGTAAACATCCCAGACACACCGCACATTTTGCCTTATTTGCCTGTAAATTTATTTTATTACTTGAGTGCAAAAGATGCATCATATCAGGGCTAAAATGATAAGCTGTTCCAATTTCAGGACATTAGTCTTAACACATCCTCTAAACCTCTCCTCTGAGACTGGTGTGATAGTACAGTCTAATCATGTCTCTCTTGTCATCTTTTTTTCCAGCTCATCAAGACACATAACCTGCTGCCCAGCCGAAACTACATCTTTGGGTACCACCCCCATGGGATCTTCTCTTTCGGAGCCTTCTGTAACTTTGGGACTGAGGCCACTGGATTCTCCAAGAAGTTCCCGGGTATCAAGCCTTCTCTTGCCACCCTGGCTGGAAACTTCCGGATGCCAGTCCTTAGAGACTATCTCATGTCTGGGGGTGAGATGGTTTCTGGGAGTTTTGTCCCTCTGAAGAGGCTGCCTCTTCTCTCTTTAAACTGCTGATAACAGCCGTTTATCTACAGACTGTAATTTGGCAGAACTCTGAGCTTTGTCCTATTGCGCAGCCAGGACGAAACAGCCAGCCTCTGTCTACCAACCTGTATTTGCTGATCTCGCTATTGTAGGGAGCTGCTTCTGTCAAAAGCTAACAGTGCAGGTTATCTTAATTTGGTCATTTAGAGTAGTATTGTAATGTAAAATGTACAGCAATAATATGTGTCTGTGCTCAACCAGTATGTATTTTCTCTTAAATAATGTCTACTGAAAACAGACTTGATGGTTTGGTCTTTGGGCTCATGTGTGATTGCTGAGCCTAACCCCATTCTCTCCCGTGCGTCAGGTATCTGCCCAGTGAATCGTAACTCCATCGACTACCTCCTCTCTCAGAATGGAACTGGCAACGCAGTGGTCATCGTTGTCGGGGGAGCAGCAGAATCTCTGAACTGTGCTCCAGGCATGAATTCTGTCACCCTGAATAACCGCAAGGGCTTTGTGAGGCTGGCCCTCCAGCAAGGGTGAGAGTAGAGCACAAACATTCTGCCATACACAAATCCTGGCCACACACGTACACTACATGAGCAATAATATGTGGTCACCTGCTCGTCGAACATCCCATTCCAAAATCATGGCCATTAATATGGAGTTGGTCCACCCTTTTGTTGGTTTAACAGCCGCCACTCTTCTGGGAAGGCTTTCCACTAGATGTTGGAACATTGCTGTATGGACTTTCTTCCATTCAGAGCATTAGTGAGGTCAGGCACTGATGTTGGGCAATTAGGCCCGGGAAGTCGGCGTTCCAATTCATCCTAAAGGTGTTCGATGGGGTTGAGGTCAGGGCTCTTTGCAGGCCAGTTAAGTTCTTCCATACCGATCTCGACAAATCATTTCTGTATGAACCTCACTTTGGCCATGGGGGTATTCTCATGCTGAAACTGTTGCCACAAAGTTGGAAGCATTGAATCGTTTAGAATGTCATTGTATGCTGTAGCTTTAAGATTTCCCTTCACTGGAACTAACTAGTCCGAACCATAAAAAAACAGCCACAGACCATTATTCCTCTTCCACCAAACTTTACAGTTGGCACTATACATTGGGGCAGGTAGCATTCTCCTCGTATCCGCCAAACCCAGATTCGTCCGTCGGACTGCCAGACGGTCAAGTGTGGTGATTCACTCCAGAGAACGCGTTTCCACTGCTTCAGAGTCCAATGGCAGCGCTCTTTACACCACTCCAGCCAATGCTGGAAGGGTGATGCTGAAATTGCCAAGTCCACTAATTTGAAGGGGTGTCCACATACTTATTTGTACATAGTGTACCTCTCTGTTACACACATCAATTGATCTGACTACATGGTGTTTGTTTTTATGTAAGACATCTCATCTGGGCAGAAAAACACTGAACTGAATAAACTGCTAAAGAAGAGTGCAGGATATCTAGTCTGCCAATGTGAACGTATTGATGTTAGGTATTGCACAAAACAGCCCTGGAGTATTCCTACCTTAGTGGACTTTGTCTACGTTTATCCTCAACACTAGTTTTTGAAATATTAGACCGTAAATCTAATGTCATTATGACCAATTGGATTGAATCGAGAGAATTGGCTCAACAATAGGATTGGCACCAGGGTTGGGTTAAGTCTAAAAATTATATTCTAATTCAATTCCCCCCTCCCTGAAAATTATATTTAATTCAAATTCCAGGTCAGTCTTTGAATTCAGACATTCATTTCCTCTCAATTCCAATGTTAGGTCAATTCCGAGGATTCAATCTCTAATGCAATATTATCCCCGAAAACTCAAATTTCTTCAGGCTGATCATGTCATTGTTCAGACAACCTAGCTATATTGAAATTATTTAAATTGCAGTCAATTTGTGATACGAAGTTCATTAACTGTGAAATTTACAAATATTAAATTCAAAGTCAAAACGGTCTAATTTCAAGATTGTTGAAATTATATTGAATTCAATGTAAATTCTCCACTTCATGAGTGAATTTAATTGGAATTTTAAATTGGAATTGACCACAACCCTGATTGGCACAAAACACTTACTTGTGTGGTAATTGGTCCTCAATTGCTCAGAGCTCCTTCTGGCATACAGTACACAGACACCTGGGTCAAGGCCAAAGGATGGACTCCATCAGATTGTGACTCCTGAGAACACTGTTTCGGCACACTGAGTGAGCTGGCGTAGACCAGATCAGACTAACTGGGAATCCCACTCTACTCCAGACCCATTAGGCTGCCATTTTGACTTGCTCAACTTATCCAAACTGTAGTATTTGGGATCTACATCTGTTTATATTAGTTACTATGCTGTTACTAAGCGGTGATGTATTACGACAGTGTTACGTTACTACACCTAATAGGAAATGCACATGCGCACTAGTGTGCCCGGGGACTGTAGAGCACGAGAGGTTTTGACTAAACGAAAACTAACTGTACTCCCGTCTCCTGCCTGGTCATTTCTCCACAACACAGATATTACAGTGGCGACGAGGTGATTAAACTTATTTAACGGACATTGCTTGAAGGGAAGAATGTTGCGTGAATAATGAAACTCAATATAATTACGTAATTCGTCATTTTTTATTTTCTTTCGCCAGTAAAAAAAGGCTAAGCACTGCTAGCAGGTACAGTGTTCAGGAGCTGCCAAGTAGCAAGACTATTGGAGTCCAGAATAGCGACACTGCCCTCTGGTGGTTAAATAAAAAAACTGTCATTGAACCCATTGAAATTAGGCGATCTCAGTGGAGAAATATTGTCAAGAAAAAAAAAAGGAAGAAGGAACGTAACACGGTGTGTACATTATTACAAATGAGTGCAGTGAACGAAGTAATTGCAGAAACTTCTGAAGTGAAGAATTAGATGAAAATTAAGGAATAAGGAAACTGAACAATTAACTGTGAAAATGGCAACCATTGGTCGAGTACCAGTTTGAGGCTACAAAAGAGGATTTTGATTCCTATTTGGAGCGTTTTGAGCGTTGGCTGGCTGCAAATGAAATCAAAGATGAAAAGAAAGCAGATGTATTTCTCAGTGTTTTGGGTCCAACTGAGTATGGATTGATGAAAGGTCTCATTGAACCAATAAAAGCAGTGAAGTTGAACTATGCAGAACTGACTGAAACTCTTTCAAGGCATTTCAAGCCTAAGCCAATTCTCATTGCAGAATGTTTCAGATTTTACCAACGTCACCAGAGTCAAGGGGAAACCGTGGCTGACTACATCCTTGCTTTGAAAAGGCTGGCAAGTACATGTGAGTTTGCACAATTTCTTGATGATGCTCTTCGAGACAAGTTTGTATGTGGTCTCACAGGTGAAGCATATCACAGAAGGCTTCTGTCAGAGAAGGACCTAACCTTTCGGAAAGCCTGTGATATCGCACTTGGACTCGAGCTTGCCCACAGGGATACTATTGAGCTATCGGGATATGCAGAACGTCAGAAAGGTGTTCACAAGGTCAGTGATGCACGTGGTGAAAAAGGCTCACAAAAGTCACACTTTTCTCAGCCCCGTCCTCAAGGTTACACAAGAACAAAGCAGCCCACATCTCAAAGGTCTAAGCCAAGTTGCTACAGATGTGGGGGAGATAATCATCAGCACAGTGAATGTCGATTCCAAATGTAAAGTGCCACAATTGTGGAAAGGTTGGACATTTACAGAAAGTGTGTAAAGCCTCAAAACGCACAGCAAGAGCGCACAGTGTCAGACGCAGCACAAGAAGAGGAAGGTACTACTGAAACAGTATTGGAACTGTCCACAGTGTACACAGCTCAACAACAAAAAGATGGAATCTATCTCAACATGGAGTTAGCGGGAAAACCGGTAAAAATGCAGCTGGACACCGGAGCGTCTGTATCTCTGGTTCCAGAGAGACTCTACAAAGAAACTGAAAGAGTGCCCTCTTCAGCCAGCGTCCATCCGCCTTTCTTCATACACTGGTGACACTATTCCTGTGTTAGGGCAGATGCAGGTACCAGTCCGGTATGAGGGGAAGGAGTGGACGCTACCGCTTGTCATTGTTAAAGGAGAAAAATCAGCCTTGCTAGGCAGAAACTGGCTACAAAAGATCAAGTTGAACTGGGGAGAAATCTTCAGTCTGAGAAAGGACAAACCAGTGAGTCAGGCTACACTCACTAACATGCTGGAGAAGCACAAAGAACTTTTCAAGGATGGCTACGGCGAAATACAAGACTTCACAGCAAAAGTCAGAGTGCAAAAAAGGAACCAAGCCTATCTTTCACAAACCACGTCCAGTTCCCTATGCTCTTAAGGAAGCAGTAGAGAAGGAACTGGACCGCCTACAGAAGAATAACATAATCACGAAAGTAGCGAGGAGCGACTGGGCCGCTCCGATTGTTGTAGTCCCAAAGAAAGTCAAGACCGTCAGAATGTGCGGTGACTACAAGGTCACAGTAAATCACTGCATACTACCAGAGGATTATCCACTACCAAACGCTGAAGATCTGTTTGCCACTCTAGCTGGTGGGAAGGTTTTCAGTAAGCTGGACCTGGCATTCACTTATCAGCAACTGAAGCTGGATCCGGAGTCAGAACAGTATCTGACCATCAATACACACAAGGGGCTATTCAGATTCAATCACTTGGCCTATGGAATCTCGACAGCTCCAGCGATATTCCAACACACAATGGATCAGATCTTGGACGGTATAGACAACGTTGTGTGCTTCATGGACGTCATCCTCGTGTCAGCACCAACCATTGGAGAGCACCTTGTAGTGGAACTATTACGGAAAGTTTGTGGCAAACTTGTCCACATTGTTGCATCCGCTTCACCAACTGCTGCAGGCCGATACAAAGTGGAATTGGTCCCCACAATGCGAAGAAGCATTCAAGACTTGCAAACATCGTCTGCTAAAGAGCAAGTGGCTTGCCCACTACAACACAGAGATGAAGCTGAGACTCGCGTGTGATGCATCTCCATACGGAGTAGGAGCCGTCATCTCACATGTTCTATCGTCAGGTGAAGAACACCCTATTGCATTTGCATCACGGACTCTGTCACCAAGTGAGAAAAATTATGCTCAAATTGAGAAGGAAGCCCTGAGCATAATATTCGGAGTGAAGAAGTTTCACAAATACCTGTACGGAAGGAAGTTCCAACTGCTGACAGATCACAAGCCTCTGTTGGCCATCCTTGGACCAAAATCAGCTATACCAACCCTTGCTGCACTTTGAATGCAACGTTGGGCTCTGATATTGTTAGCCTACAACTACGAGATTGAGTACAGACGATCCAGTGATCACGCAAATGCAGATGCACTATCAAGACTACCATGCAATAGTGACTCCGACAGTGAAGATGATAGAGCAGTCTTCCAGATCGCTCTCATTTGACGAACTGCCCATATCTGCTTCAGACATAGCAGAGGAAACAAGGAAAGATCCAGTGCTTTTCAAAGTCTTGGACTTAACATTAGGAGGTTGGCCAAACTTCGTAAATGACGATAACCTTCGTCCATTCATCGACAAGAAAGACCAGTTGTCCACTGATCAAGGATGTGTTCTGTGGGGATCAAGGGTGGTGGTACCTCACAAATTCCAGAGGAGACTGCTATCTGACCTGCATGAGGGACATCCAGGGATCACTCGAATGAAAGCACTCGCTCGCAGTTATCTGTGGTGGCCTGGACTGGATCAGGACATTCAACAGCATGTAGGCCACTGCTCACCTTGTGAAGCTGTTCGCAACAAGCCTGCTGCTGCACCTCTTCATCCATGGTCCTGGGCTGCTACACCTTGGGAACGCATCCATGTGGATTACGCCGAGATTGACAAGCAACATTTCCTTGTTGTCGTCGATGTCCATTCCAAGTGGATGGAAGTGTTCCCTACTCAACTGACCACAGCTGAGAAGACCATCAATCTTCTCAGACACCTGTTCGCATCCTTTGGACTAGTCAAGGAGCTCGTATCGGACAATGGCCCTCCTTTCACGTCAAACGATTTTGAAATGTTTCTCAAGAACAATGGAGTAAGGCACATCCGGTCATCACCTTACCATCCGGCATCAAACGGAGCAGCGGAGAGAGCCGTGCAAACCTTTAAGAAGGCCTGGACTAGACTCGAGGTTCAGTCTGTGCCCACCCAACAAAGGCTTCCCCGGTTCCTGTTTACTTACCGCAACACACCACACACAGTAACGGAATGTACACCAGCTGAACTGTTTCTGAGACGCCAACCACGTACCCGCCTGACATTGTTGAAACCAGACTTGTCAAGCACTGTGGCAAAGCACCAGCTACAGCAGAAGAAAGCTCATGACAGACACTCAAAGACTGTCAGAGAATTCAAAGAGGGAGAGAGGGTGATGGTACGTGATTTCAGACACCCCAAGAGCCTGTGGAACTCAGGTGTGCTCTTGCAACGCAAAGGACCTTTGACTTACCAAGTCCAAATTGGTCATCGCCAGGTCAACGTTCATGTGGATCATCTGCTACGGTCCAACGCCCCAGCAGAGAAACGCTGAGAGAACAAGAACAATAACGACCCCCAGGGCTATTCTCCTGACTGTGGACGTACGGGAGAGACAGAGCCTGACCTTCCACCCAAACCTGGCCCACTACCGGAAGCCCAGGAGGAGCGGAGATATCCTATTCGACAGCGAAGGGCACCTCAAAAGCTTGACCTGTGAGTTGAGCTGTTTAAGGTAACAGACAGTAAAACAAACAAACACTTTAATATGTCCTAGATAAAAGGAAAGAAAACGGACATTACCTGGGTTAGTTATTAGGACACAAACTCCATCTTCGGGGCAGAATAATCCCCTGGATTTGTGCTGGACTCTGAAAAGTCTGCTTCAACCCAGTAGTTGAAAAATGTTAAGAATGCATTGTTCAGATATATTTCATTAGTAGTTCCCTAACATATTTACCTTGTTCTCTGGGAGTTAAAAACTATGGGGGAGGAGTGTAGTATCTGGGATCTACATCTGTTTATATTAGTTACTATGCTGTTACTAAGCGGTGATGTATTACGACAGTGTTACGTTACTACACCTAATAGGAAATGCACATGCGCACTAGTGTGCCCGGGAACTGTAGAGCACGAGAGGTTTTGACTAAACGAAAACTAACTGTACTCCCGTCTCCTGCCTGGTCATTTCTCCACAACACAAATATTACACAAACAAGCCCACTTCAGTGATAAATATTGTTTGATGGTTGATTGTAGATACGCTGGTTAATGGTGTCTTAGAGGTTGTATAATATGTTATGTAGACCCTCATTCACAACAACCTTCGATAACATGCATGATTGCTAATTTCCCCTGGCATGTACAGTACGTTTCTGGGTCACTGGCTCATATTTTTAGGATCTCTAAGACAAGTGGCATGTAGGCCTATGTTACCCTGGTTAAATGCTTCCCAAAGGTTCCTTTTCTAAATTCCTCATAATGCGTTTTCATGACAGATGTTGAAATAGAGCAGGGAAGCACCAAAACAAGTCATCATTCAGAGATCAGGTGATATCCATTATGCCCTATGAGTAACTTCTGGAGACTAATGTAAACCCTTGCTCTCTGTCAGGTCTGACCTGGTGCCGGTCTACTCCTTTGGGGAGAACAATGTGTACAAGCAAGTGATCTTTGAGGAGGGAACCTGGTGTCGGCTAGCTCAGAAGCGGCTGCAGAAGATTCTGGGCTTTGCTCCCTGTCTGTTCCATGGCTGTGGCCTCTTCTCCGATTCCTGGGGAATGGTGCCTTACAGTAAACCCATCACCACCATCGGTGAGAAACCCTCTCCAAGACCACACTGAAAGTGTCTCACAGGCATTTAGTGCTGGATGACTTAGTTTCTGGTAGTGATCCAGGCCATGTGTTTGATGCTATTCGCTCTGTTCCGCCCATTATTATGAGCCATCCTCCCCTCAGCAGCCTCCTGTTATCCATCTATCTTATTGATCTTATCTATCAAAATATATGCTCAACTCAAATTGTTCTGTCAGCCAGGATCTGTAGATTATTGTCCATCTGTAAAAATCTTAAGTAATTACAATGCTTGGTCAGGTTATGGTTACTACCAAGCAGTTCAAGGGCAACTCTAGCTCCTCTGTGTTAACAGAACCAACCACACAGTCAACATTTTCTCTTCCCTGCATCAAGGCCATGTTCATGTTAAACATTGCAGTTCGTCAAACCAAAAAGTAAAATGTCTAAGTTGATTTTGCGGATATTGATTTTTACCCCCTTCTCTTAGTGGGTGAACCGATCACGGTACCAAAGGTTGAGGAGCCTACTCGGGATATGGTGGAACTGTACCATGCCATGTACATCAAGTCCCTCAGGAGCCTCTTTGACAAGTATAAGACCCGCTTCGGATTGAAAGAGAGTGACATCCTGCACATCCAATGAGGAAAGAGTGAGTGGGACCCCTCGGAACCTTGTTCAGCCTCGACACCCCATTCACGTGCATGGCTCTGATTGATTGTCTCTGGAATTCAATCGATATACATAAAGTTGTGGGAATAAACCCACAGCGCTCTCATCCTCGTCCAGTATACAAGGCTCACGTCCCTACTCCACTCAGGGTGAAAATGGCAGGTTTTAGGTTGCCTTACTATTCTCCTTGACCTAGTCCTTGCCAATAGCAAAGTTGACTAACTTAAATGTCTCCAAATGGAGTCTCTTCAGCATATGTCACATTTATAGATATGTTCCATGACAGAAGAGATGAGTATAGTTTGATAAGATACGATCACTTGCAGTGTGGAACTCCCACTAGGTGGCACTAGAAGGTTATACACACAAGCACCATGTTTGTTTCCCCCAAGCATCGATGTAGCTGTCACATATTAGGCCCTAAACAAAGTTCAATATCAGATGTTTTGAGGCCTTTATTTATTTTTTGCTAAATGCACAAACAATGCAATTGTAATGGTATGGTCTCACTGAGAAGTTAATATAGTGTGGTAATTGAGCCAAAGAGCTGACGGGTGTCCCCTCCCAGCACACGCATACTTTATTGAAACTGGAAGGTGAAGTAATTCTAATGGATTTAGATTGTAATTATATGATGCCACTAAGTATTGTATTATGTAAATAAGAAAAAACCTGTCCTCCCTTGTCGAACGGAACAATTAAAAAAAAAAAACGTTTTAAAATTAATATATTGATGCACTTTTTGTATTTGTTACAACCCTCTGAGGTACTTCTCTAAAATGTGCCTTATTGAAAAATTCCTGTCACATTTTTATTGACTGGGCTGCAGAGTGTTTAGTGCCTTGATGACCCATGTACTGTAGTTGTTGACGATTTTGATGATGTAAGAACAGTTCTTCCTCCACACAGAGGGCAGATCAGTGATGAATGTCATGAAAAGAAAGGGATTGTAAAGCATGTGCCTTGTAGAAATAAAATACACTTATTGTGGGGTTCTACTCAATTGAGTAAAATGGCAAATGTACAGTTTAAGGGTTTTTCTATCACACATTTGGATTAGAGTTAAAAGTCAAACTCCCCTGGTAATTACCAACAAGTGTTTGAGAAATTACTGGGCATATCAAGTCTATCGTCTTGCCAATTATCTTAGGTGCGGGACTGTTTGTATATTATGCAAGATGAAAAGACTACAATTATTATGCAAGATGAAAAGACTACAATTATTTTGCCATGTGGTGAAATGTTGAGGTTGGTGATGAGTGCTAAATAGAAGTGTCATTTGAAATGTACATTTTTCTAGCTTCAACATTAACTTCTTGTAAAGAGCAGTAAACATTTCACTCTCTTAATTCATGTGCAATAAACAGCAGCCAATGCCTTTATGTTGTGAATGAATAGCTTGAGCAAAATCTGTCTCCTTAAATGAAACTTTATGTTTTTAGAATAAAACTTAACATGTCTTCGTAAATGTTTTTTTTCCTGTCATCACACCATAGAAACAACATTGCATCTTTTTAGTGTTTTGTATTTTATTAGGATCCCCTGAAGCAGCAGCTACTCTTCCTGGGGTCCACACAACATAGAACATGACATAATACAGAACATCATTAGACAGGAACAGCTCAAGGGTCACTGCATACCACTGCTGGCTTGTTTCTGAAGCTAAGCAGGGTTGGTCCTGGTCAGTCCCTGGATGGGAGACCAGATGCTGCTGGAAGTGGTGTTGGAGGGCCAGTAGGAGGCACTCTTTCCTCTGGTCTAATAAAATATCCCAATGCCCCAGGGCAGTGATTGGGGACACTGCTCTGTGTAGGGTGCCGTCTTTCGGATGGGACGTTAAACGGGTGTCCTGACTCTGAGGTCATTAAAGATCCCATGGCACTTATCGTAAGAGTAGGGGTGTTAACCCCGGTGTCCTGGCTAAATTCCCAATCTGGCCCTCAAAACCATCATGGTCACCTAATAATCCCCAGTTTACAATTGACTCATTCATCCCCCTCCTCTCGCCTGTAACTATTCCCCAGGTCGTTGCTGCAAATGAGAACGTGTTCTCAGTCAACTTACCTGGTAAAATAAAAATAAATAAATAAAAGGACAGAACTAAAGACATTTAAAATAAGGACAATAGAAACAAAAAGGTCCTAAGGACAGTTGCATGCATGCATTAGTACAAATACACTGAACAGAAATATAAACTCAATATGCAACTACTTCAAAGATTTTACGAGTTAGAGTTACTGTTCATAATAGCAAATCAGTCAATTGAAATAAATTCATTAGTCACTAATCTATGGATTTCACATGACTGGGAATACAGATCATCCGCTGGTCACAGGTACTTTAAAAGAAAGGTAGGGGCGTGGCTCAGTAAACCAGTCAGTATCTGGTGTGATCACCATTTGCCTCATGCAGCACAACACATCTTCTTCATATAGAGTTGATCAAGCTGTTAATTGTGGCCTGTGGAATGTTGTCCCACTCCACAGGAGGTTGGTGGCACCTTAATTGGGGAGGACGGGCTCGTTCTAATGACTGGAGTGGAATTGGTGGAATGGTAACAAATACATGGGCTCCCGAGTGGCGCGGCGGTCTAAGGCACTACATCTCAGTGCTAGAGGCGTCGCTACAGACCCTGGTTCAATTACAGGCTGTATCACAACCGGCTGTGATTGGAGTCCCATAGGGCGGCACACAATTGACCCAGCATCGTCCGGGTTAGGGTTTGGCCAGGGTAGGCCGTGGTAAATAAGAATTTGTTCTTAACTGACTTACCTAGTTAAATAAACATCAAACACATTATGGTGTTTAATGCCATTCCATTTGCTCCGTTCCGGCCATTATTATGAACTGCATCCTGTGTCCCAGTCTTCTTCAATGGCTGTGCGAAGTTGTTGGATAATGGCGGGAACTGGAACACACACGTCGATCTAGAGCATCCTAAACATACTCAATGGGTGACATGTCTGGTGAGTATGCAGGCCATGGAAGAACTGGGAAATTGTCAGCTTCCATAAATTGTGTACAGATCCTTGCGACACGGGGCCATGCATTACCATGAGGTGATTGTGGCGGATGAATGGCACAACAATGGGCCTCAGGATCTCGTCACGTTATCTCTGTGCATTCAACTTGCCATTGTTAAAATGCAATTATGTTCGTTGTCCGTAGCTTATACCTACCCATACCATAGCTCCACTGCCACAATGGGGAACTCTGTTCACAACAAATCAAATCAAATTAAGCTTTATACAGCCCATATCAGACATGGAATGTAACGCAACGTGCGTTACAGGAAAAAAACATAAAAAACAATGAAAATAAAAGCTGAAATATTTACTACACAACAAACATAAAATAAAAAACAAAATAATGACTCAAACTGAACAACTAAAAAGCACCGTAAGGAAAAGCAAAGCAAAAAATATGTGTTTTAAGATCGCTTTTAAATATGTCCACAGTTTCAGCCCCCCCAGGTTCTCTGGTAGGCTATTCCAGAGGCGGGGGGCATAATAACTAAAGGCTGCCTCTTCATGCCTCATGGTCCTAGGCCTTGGGATAGTTAAAAGGCCAGTGCCAGAGGACCTGAAGGCCCTACTGGGTACATAACTTAAAAGCATGTCTGACATGTATTGGGCTGCACAATTGTGGATTGATTTAAAAACCAATCTTAAAATGAATTCTAAAACTTACAGGCAGCCAGTGCAGAGACCTTAAAACTAGTATAATGTGTGCTCTCCATCTGGTCTTGGTCAGTAGCCGTGCTGCAGCATTCTGTATGTTTTTTAGTTGTCCAATGGCTTTCTTGGATAGACCAGACAGGAGAGAATTACAGTAGTCAAGTCTGCTTGTAATAAAAGCATGGATGAGTCACTCTGTATCAGGCTGAGAGAGAAACGACCACACGTGTCAATGTTCCTCAGGTGGTAAAAAGCTATTTTGGTCACATTCCTAATGTGTGATAAAAAAATGTTCAGAATCTAAAATAACACCTAACTTTTTTTACCTGGTGTTTTACCTTTATTACCCGTGAATTAAAATGTGTAGCTAGATTTTCTCACTGTGCTTTGGCTCCAACAATAAGTACCTCGGTCTTGTCTTGATTTAGCTGCAGGAAGTTGTGAGTCATCCAAGTATTTAAATCACTAATATAGTCTAATAATTTATCTGTGGAGCTAAAATCATCTGGTGATACAGAAATGGAAGGTTGTGTATCGTCTGTGTAGCAGTGAAAATCAATGCTGTGGTTTCTGATAACGCTGCCAAGGGGTAACATATATAAACTGAACAGTACCGGACGCAAAATCGAACATTGTGGAACGCAACATGTGATATGTATTTTTTCTCAGTTATGTTCACCAAGGTTGACAAAAAACTCTCAACCGGTTAAATAGGTCCTAAACCAATTTAGAACCGGACTGGAGAGGCCAACCCACCTCTCCAGTCTGTCCAGAAGGACATCATGGTCAACAGTGTCGAATGCAGCACTTAAATTTAAGAGTACAAGGACAGAGAGCTGTTTTGCATCTGGGTTGTCTCTAAGATAATTTAACACTTTAACTAAGGATGTCTCTGTGCTGTGGCGGACACGTAAACCAGATTGTAATTTTTCTAAAATACAGTTGGCACTTAAAAAATCATTAAGCTGTTTGAACACCAATTTCTCCAGAATTTAAGAATGGAAGGTTGGAGAATCCCTGAAAATTGCTAAGAGCTGAAGAATCTAGATAAGTTTTCTTCAGAAGGGCTTTCGCCATTGCAGTTTTTAGTGCAGTGGGGAAAGTGCCTGTGAACAGGGAGTGATTAATAATAGCTTGCACTTCTTCAGATATGCAATTAAAAACTGTTTTGAAGAAGGTGGTGGGGATAGGATCGACAAGGCAGGTAGAAGGCTTAAGTTGTGATATCACTTTCCTGAGCATATCTGTTTCAACCAGGGAAAATAATTCCATAGTGTCTTTGCGTGGTAGGCTAGGGCACATATCATCAAATTTCTCATCAGGTCTGGCTTGACTGATACCCAGCCTAATGTTGGTTATCTTATCTCTGAAATATGCAGCAAACTCATTACATTTAGAAAGTTCACATAGGTCTGCGTGTGTAGGATTTATCAGGCCATCAATGGTCGAGAAGAGCACTCTCAAATTATTCTGATTAAAAGTTAGAAAAATTTGCCCGTCTGGCTAAATGCCTTGTTATATATACCAAACTGCTCTCTCAGAATATCATAATGGACCTGAAACTTTGACATTCTCCACTTCCGATCTGCTTTTCTGCAATTTCTCTTTAATTGATTTGTTTCCTACTCATCCAAGGGGCTCTCCGTTTGGATGTGCCCTTTTTCAACTTCATTTGCTATTAAATTTATCAACTAAATCATCACAAGAGGAAGGCAGAATAGGTGGTGGAGTATTGTTCATACACTCAATCAAATATGTAGCAACTTCAGAGGTAAGATAGCGTTTCTTAATAATGCATTCAGTATTACCCTGTGCTATGGGCAACAAGGTTGTAAAAAATACACAGTGGTGACCTGATAAAGCAACATCAACAATAGAGGATATGTCAATAGAAAGCCTCTTGGTAATAACCACGTCCAGAGTATGGCCTTATGGGTGGGCCCAGTAACATGTTGGATAAAGTCCATGGAGCTCAAAAGATTAATACATTCAATGGCCTTGGAGTCAGTCTCTTTGTCAACATGAATATTACAATCGCCCAACACATTTATTTTATCCAAGTTCTCAAGGAAAATAGACAATAGTTCAGATAGATCAGTAAAGAATGTGGGTCAGTGCTTTGGTGGCCTATACAGGGTTATGGCCAGCACTGGTGGCTGACATTACAGCTGAGAGCATTAGTAAAAAATAGATGCTGTCCCCCCACCCTTTTCCCCTTTTCTGATAGAGTGTGAAACGCTGTAGTCAATAAGAGCGGCACTACAGTCTGATGACAGCCATGTTTTAGTGAGAAACATGCAATCACCTTTGCGCTGAGTAATGAGGTCATTCACGAGAAAGGTTTTACTTGAGATTGCTCTAACATTTAAAAGCGCCATAATCAATGAGTGTGGGCCACTCTGCCCCTGGAGCATCTGCCTCAAGGTAACCATTAGAATAACAACCAAATTATGAACGGTACAACCGTAGTCTCCAATCTATCAGAATGGTAGGAGATGACAGTTTGTATTAACTCACTAGAAGGCGGAGTTAAAGGAACATACATTAGGTTACTCACAATAAACATAGTGTCACGTTCCTGACCTATTTATGTTAGTTTTTGTGTGTTAGTTGGTCAGGACGTGAGGTTGGGTGGGCATTCTATGTTATCTGTTTCTATGTTGGTTTCGGTTTGCCTGGTATGGCTCTTGATTAGAGGCAGGTGGTTTGCGTTTGCCTCTAATTAAGAGTCATATTTAGGTAGGGCATTCTCACTGTTTGTTTGTGGGTGATTGTCTCCTGTGTCCGTATGTTATGTTCGTACCACATAGGACTGTAGCGTTTGTTTGTTTCGTTTTCGTTTCGATGTCGTCTGTTACCTGTACGTAAGTTTATGTTTAGTTATGTAAGTTTATGTTCAGGTCTCGTCAACGTCGTTTTGTTATTTTGTAGTTTGGAAAGTGTTTTGTGTCGTTTCGTGTTTGCCATCATCGTTGTTAATAAAGATGGCTTATTTCCCTAAGCCTGCGTTTTGGTCTGAAGATCCTTCTCTCCTCACCTCTTCCGAGGATGAGGAGAGCGTCACCCGTTACAGAATCACCCACCAACAAGCTAAGACCAAGCGGCAAAGGGAAACTCAACGGAGTAAAGGACAGGAGAGAAACAAGGATTTCTGGACTTGGGAGGAAATATTGGACGGGAGAGGTCCATGGGCACAGCAGGGAGAATATCGCCGTCCCAAAGCTGAGCTGGAGGCACGGAGGAGAGCAGAGGCTACCGGGGAGAGGAACCGGAGCTATGAGGGAACGCGTCTGGCACGGAAGCCAAAAAAGCCCGTGAGTAATTCCCAAAAATTTCTTGGGGGGGGGCTAGGAGATAGTGGGCCAAGGGCAGGTAGGAGACCTGCGCCCACTTCCCAGGCTTACCGTGGAGAGCGGGAGTATGGGCAGGCGCCGTGTTACGCAGTAGAGCGCACGGTGTCTCCTGTACGAGTGCATAGCCCAGTGCGGGTTATTCCACCTCCCCGCACTGGGAGGGCTAGATTGGGTATTGAGCCAGGTGTCATGAGGCCGGCTCAACGCGTCTGGTCTCCAGTGCGTCTCCTCGGCCGGCATACATGGCACCGGCCTTATGCATGGTTTCTCCGGTTCGCCTACATAGGCCGGTGCGGGTTATTCCACCTCCCCGCACTGGTCGGGCAACCGGGAGCATTCAACCAGGTAAGGTCGGGCAGGCTCAATGCTCAAGAGAGCCAGTACGCCTCCACGGTCCGGTATTTCCGGCACCACCTCCCCGCCCCAGCCTAGTACCTACAGTGTATACACTACGCACTAGGCTACCAGTGCGTATCCTGAGCCCTGTTCCTCCTCCACGCACTCTCCCTGTAGTGCGTGTATCTAGCCCGGTGCCTCCAGTTCCGGGTCCACGCACTAAGCTACCTGTGCGTCTCCAGAGCCCTGAACCCACTGTATCTTCTCCCCCTACTAATCCTGATGTGCTTGTCCTCAGCCCGGTGTCATCAGTGCCGGTACCACGCATCAGGGATAGAGTAGGCTTTGAGAATACAGTGTGCCCTGTCCCTGCTCCCCGCACTAGTAGGAAGGTGCTTATCATTAGCACGGTGCCTCCAGTTCCGGCACCAGGCACCAGGTCTACAGTGCGCCATATCCGGCCAGAGCCATCTGTCTCCCCAGCGCCATCTGAGCCATCCGTCTCCCCAGCGCCATCTGAGCCATCCGTCTCCCCAGCGCCATCTGAGCCATCCGTCTCCCCAGCGCCATCTGAGCCATCCGTCTCCCCAGCGCCGTCTGAGCCATCCGTCTCCCCAGCGCCGTCTGAGCCATCCGTCTGCCAGGAGCCTGCAAAGCCGCCCGTCTGCCATGAGCCTGCAAAGCCGCCCGTCTGCCATGAGCCTACAGAGCCGTCAGCCAGACAGGAGCCGCTAGAGCCATCAGCCAGACAGGAGCCGCTAGAGCCGTCAGCCAGACAGGATCTGCCAGAGCCGCCAACCAGACAGGATCTGCCAGAGCCGCCAACCAGACAGGATCTGCCAGAGCCGCCAACCAGACAGGATCTGCCAGAGCCGCCAACCAGACAGGATCTGCCAGAGCCGCCAACCAGACAGGATCTGCCAGAGCCGCCAACCAGACAGGATCTGCCAGAGCCGCCAACCAGACAGGATCTGCCAGAGCCGCCAACCAGACAGGATCTGCCAGAGCCGCCAACCAGACAGGATCTGCCAGAGCCGCCAACCAGACAGGATCTGCCAGAGCCGCCAGCGAGCCATGAGCAGCCAGAGCCGTCAGAGCGCCATGAGCAGCCAGAGCCGTCAGAGCGCCATGAGCAGCCAGAGCCGTCAGAGCGCCATGAGCAGCCAGAGCCGTCAGAGCGCCATGAGCGTCGAGAGCCGTCAGCCTGCCATGAGCGTCGAGAGCCGTCAGCCTGCCATGAGCGTCGAGAGCCGTCAGCCTGCCATGAGCGTCGAGAGCCGTCAGCCTGCCATGAGCGTCGAGAGCCGTCAGCCTGCCATGAGCGTCGAGAGCCGTCAGCCTGCCATGAGCGTCGAGAGCCGTCAGCCAGCCATGAGCGTCGAGAGTCGTCAGTCAGCCATGAGCTGCCCTTCAGCCTGAAAAGGCTAGATACCCAGAACTGCCCATCAGTCCAGAGCTGTCTCTCTGTCCGGAGCTGCCTTTCAGTCCGGAGTTGCCCCTCTATCCTGATCTCCCTCTCTATCTTTATCTACCTCTATAGTCTTATCTATCCCTCTGTCTTGGTTTATCTCTCTGTCCCGGTATTGTCATTATTAGATATGTTATTAGGAGGATTTTGTGGGGGAAGTAAGAGGGTGGACATTCTTGAAGGGAGGGGGCTAGGATGGATTATGGTGGGGTGGGAACCGCGCCCGGAGCCTGAGCCACCACCGTGGTTAGATGCCCACCCAGACCCTCCCCTAGACTTTGTGCTGGTGCGTCCGGAGTTCGCACCTTGTGGGGGGGGTACTGTCACGTTCCTGACCTATTTATGTTAGTTTTTGTGTGTTAGTTGGTCAGGACGTGAGGTTGGGTGGGCATTCTATGTTATCTGTTTCTATGTTGGTTTCGGTTTGCCTGGTATGGCTCTTGATTAGAGGCAGGTGGTTTGCGTTTGCCTCTAATTAAGAGTCATATTTAGGTAGGGCATTCTCACTGTTTGTTTGTGGGTGATTGTCTCCTGTGTCCGTATGTTATGTTCGTACCACATAGGACTGTAGCGTTTGTTTGTTTCGTTTTCGTTTCGATGTCGTCTGTTACCTGTACGTAAGTTTATGTTTAGTTATGTAAGTTTATGTTCAGGTCTCGTCAACGTCGTTTTGTTATTTTGTAGTTTGGAAAGTGTTTTGTGTCGTTTCGTGTTTGCCATCATCGTTGTTAATAAAGATGGCTTATTTCCCTAAGCCTGCGTTTTGGTCTGAAGATCCTTCTCTCCTCACCTCTTCCGAGGATGAGGAGAGCGTCACCCGTTACACATAGTGCCATTTATACAGGAGTTGATATGCTTTCAATGTCCTCTGTTGCTTATTCTGACAGGGAGAACTGGAGCACAACCAAACCCTGTCTGTCAGTCTCTAAAAACAGTTTGCGATGTTGCTGGAAATAATAATGGAACCCCTGCGGTTAGGGTAAGTCCAGTCTCTTTTAAAAAGTGCTGGTTGCTCCCACAGCAAATCAAAGTTGTCACAAAAAGAGACATTCCTGTCGTTGCAAGACTAATTCAAGACCATGATTGTAATTTTGTCAAATCGCCACCATAATAACAGTTCAAAAGTATTTCTGTGTTCATATTTCAGAAGAACATTTGTATTCATATGGACATTCAGAATGGTGAAAAAATGCATGCTGAAGGCAAATAGAGCCACATTACAAATTATTACTAACCCAAACACAGCGGTGAACAATTTGGGCCTTCTACGCTTTCAGAGAAAAGCTAAGGATTTATAAAATAATACAAATAGTAATAATTATATTATTATTTTCAATCATGTTCTGATTTAATCGCTCCTGTGTTTGTTAGAAAGGAAAGGGTTAACACTGAAGAGAAAGAAATATCCAATCAGGATTTTTCTTTGGTGGTCTCTAGGATGATAAATCTAGCTATCTAAGTCAGCCATTGGCTAGGCCAGCAGACGCATCTGCCATTCAACTGTATTAGGGCAAAATGTTAGAGTGAGAGTGGAATCAACCAATCACATTGACTTGTAATGGGTGAGACCGTTGTTACAAAAACGTATGGAAACTTCTGCGTTCTCAAAGGCCAATAGGCCACTGTGCAATAGCGAGCAGTAGTTTTCCCATGGTCTAGCTAGCTAGCTTTTGTTGTAGACTAGTTTGTAGTGGCTGCAGCAGGTTTTTATCGAGGATGTTGTAGTAGGATGTCCCTTGGGGGTATCCGTACCTATGTATGACATAGGCAGACTAGGCTAGTAACATGCTGAAGCTAGAACATCGTTGTCGTGCCTAAATTAATACACTGATCTAATCTATGGGTGATGAAGCCGAGGATATATTAAATGCTTCACCCTTGACTGAGGAAGAGAAACTTAACTACAGTGCCATTAAAAACGGTTTTGAAATGCATTTTGTAGGGAGACACAACATTATATTTGAGAGAGCTAGGTTTAATGTGCGCGAGCAGGGTGAAACATCCGACAGTTTTATTACAGCTGTTCACAAGCTAGCAGAACATTGTCCGTTTATTGTCCGTTTGGCGCACTCAGGGAAGAGCTGATTCGAGATCGGATTGTAGTGGGAATAAGAAATATATCACTTTCTTAAAAGTTACAGTTGGATTCCCAGCTTACCTTGTCCAAAGCTGTAAACCAGGTTAGGCAGAGTGGGACAGTATAAAGACAGCAGATGATGTTGCACGGCAGCAGCTTCTTGCAGAGTGAAGAGAGTGAGTAAATAAATGCATTTTCATACCGAGCTTTAAAAAATGGAGGGGAACACAGAACAGAGACAGACGTGGAGAAAACAATCACAGACAGCACCAGTAGCTAGGTCAAGTGCTTGTGCAAATGTGGGAATTCCCCTTTCCACAGCTGGAAAGATTGCCCAGCAAAGTATATGGAATGCATGAAATGTCACAGGAGAGGACACTTTTCAGTTGTTTGTCGATTAAAGCAAATGCATGAGGTCTCAGAGGAGGTACAGTAGGACAGCATCTTTCTGGGAGAAGTAAGGGGAAACAATGCTGGCTGTCTTTCAGACATTAAACTCAATGGGGAGGTTGTGTCATTTAAACTAGACACAGGGGCAGCAGTGACAGCAATAACCAACTAGCCTGTATAGCTATAGTAGAGATGGCCCTTTGCTCTCTACAAACAAAACACTGTATGGGCCAAGTAATAAGATATTAGCAGTGGTAGGGCAGTTGGGGATTAAACTGGAGAGTAAAGACAAAAGTGCCATCCAGCCTGTCTTCGTCATTGACTCTCCGGCCAGACAGTTGCTGGGGCTGCCAGCAATTGAAGCATTGCAACTCATTGAGAGAGTGAGCGAACTGGAGGACCCAGGTGAGGTATTCAAAAATAAATTCCCAAAAGTGTTTTCTGGCCTAGGAAGGATAGAAGGTGACTACAAAATCCATGTGAAAGAGGATGCAGCCCCCTATGCCCTTACCACCCCCTGCTGTCTGCCTATCCCTTTATTGGCCAGAGTAAAGGAAGAGTTGGGGAGGACGGAAGAAATTGTGGCGGTGTCTAAAATAGATAGTCCCACTGACTGGTGTGCAGGGATGGTGGTGGTCCGAAAAGCCAATGGGGACATAAGGATCTGTGTGGACATGACTAACTTGAATGAGGCACTCTGCAGAGAGAGGCACATTTTACAATCAGTGGAGCAGTCACAGTTGGATGGCTCACAAGTCTTCACATAGCTGGCAGATACCGCTGTCACCAGAGAGTAAGGCGCTCACAATGTTTATAACACCGCTTGGCCATTACTGTTTTAATGTTTTTCCATTTGGAATCGCTTCCAGTCCCGAGCATTTCCAAAGCTGCATGTCTCAGCTGTTCGATGGTCTGAGTGGTGTCATAGTCCACGTGGATGACATGCTCGTGTGTGGATGGGACAGAGCAGAACATGATGTAAGGCTCACAGTAGTTCTGACCAGACTCCAGGAGACTGGCCTGACACTCAATGAAAATGCACTTTTGCACAGTCAGAGGTCTTGTTCTTGGGACACAAAATCAGTGCAACTGGAATTTAGCCAGACCCGGAGAAGATCAGCGCCATCACAGATATGCCCATCCCCTAGAACGTGGCTGAAGTCAGGACCTTCTTAGGCATGGCCACATATGTGGGTAAGTTCCTACCACAGTTTTCAGATACAACCAAACCCCTGAGAGACTTACTAGCCAAAGAGAATGACTGGTCATGGGGTCATGTGCTACAGGTTGCGTTTGACAAAATCAAAGGAGACCTGGCCTCACAGAGAGTGCTGGCCCAGTACCGTCCCCACACTAAGACAAAGGTATCAGCAGATGCATCATCCTTTGGGCTAGGGGCAGTCCTCACACAGATGCAGGACAACATGGAGTGGCGTCCAATAGCATACATTTCCCAAAGCTTATCTGACATGGAACAAAGGTATGCACAAGTGGAGAAGGAGGCGTTGGCTATCACATGGGCATGTGAAAGGCTTGTTCTCGCAGTTTACAGCAGAGACCGACTACAAACCACTGTTGGCTCTGTTAGGGACAAAAGCACTGGACGACTTGCCTCCCAGAGTTCTGCGCTTCCGCCTCAGATTACTGAGGTTCACCTACAAGATGGTGTATGTGCCAGGGAAGGCACTGATCACAGCAGACGCACTCTCCAGGGCCCCAATTAAACGCCCATTATCAGAGGAGGAGCAATGCCTAGAGGGTGAGGTACAGGTGTTCATTAATGCAGTAAGAGACAGTCTACCTGCATCTCAGACCAAACTGCAGCAGATTGCAGAGGAGCAACAACGAGACCCCATCTGTCAACAGATAGTGCAGCAGTGCAAAAAGGGATGGCCCAGGCAGGAGGAACTGCCTCAGCTGCTGAAGCCCTATTGGGTGCACCAAAGTGACTTCCACTGTAATGGAGACCTTCTCATGAAAAGACAACAGATAGTTATTCCAGAGACTCTACAACCAGAAGTGCTAGACAGAGTGCATGAGGGACACATGGGGATAACCAAATGCAGACTGAGGGCTCAACAGTTGGTGTGGTGGCTTGGTCTGAGTAATCCCACCCACTTTACCAAAGCACAGCCCCCACACCACTAGAGGGACATCTTCAACCACCAACTTACCATCCTGAGACAAGGCAGAGTATAGCCCACAAAGATCTCCGCCACGGCACAACCTAATAAGGGGGGGGCGCCAACCCAGACAGGAAGACCACGTCAGTGACTCAACCCACTCAAGTGACGCACCCCTCCTAGGGACGGCATGGAAGAGCACCAGTAAGCCAGTGACTCAGCCCCTGTAATAGGGTTAGAGGCAGAGAATCCCAGTGGAGAGAGGGGAACTGGCCAGGCAGAGACAGCAAGGGCGGTTCGTTGCTTCAGAGCCTTTCTGTTCACCTTCACACTCCTGGGCCAGACTACACTCAATCATATGACCTACTGAAGAGATGAGTCTTCAGTAAAGACTTAAAGGTTGAGACCGAGTCTACGTCTCTCACATGGGTAGGCAGACCATTCCATAAAAATGGAGCTCTATAGGGGAAAGCCCTGCCTCCAGCTGTTTGCTCTGAAATTCTAGGTACAATTAGGAGGCCTGCGTCTTGTGACCGTAGCGTACGTGTAGGTATGTACGACGGGACCAAATTGGAAAGATAGGTAGGAGCAAGCCCATGTAATGCTTTGTAGGTTAGCAGTAAAACCTTGAAATCAGCCCTTGCCTTAACAGGAAGCCAGTGTAGAGAGGCTAGCACTGGAGTAATATGATCACATTTTTTGGTTCTAGTCAGGATTCTAGCAGCCGTATTTAGCACTAACTGAAGTTTATTAAGTGCTTTATCCGGGTAGCCGGAAAGTAGAGCATTGCCGTAGTCTAACCTAGAAGTTACAAAAGCATGGATACATTTTTCTGCATAATTTTTGGACAGAAAGTTTCTGATTTTTGCAATGTTACGTAGATGGAAAAAAGCTGTCCTTGAAACAGTCTTGATATGTTCATCAAAAGAGAGATCAGGGTCCAGAGTAACGCCGAGGTCCTTCACAGTTTTATTTATACACAGATCCATACAGGGCTCTGTTAGCTTACAGAGTTACACCACTGCATCATGGGCCATCGCCTGTCGAGCTCCTGTTGGGCAGGAGGCTGCGCTCCCCATTGCCTGTCTCGCCGGCTCAGCTTAAACCCCAATAGCCTAACAGGAAGGACTTCGCTGAGAGGGACAAATGGCTGAAACAAACTCAACTGGAGGCTTTAATTGGAGACACCGTGCTACGGAGAGACGGGAGCTGGCAGAAGGTCAACGTGTGTTGATTACAAACTCAAAGATACCAGCAATAGTGCTGAGAAAAGTGGATGCCCCACGCTCCTATTTGGTGGACACAGGCTCAGAGGAGGTACAGAGAAACAAAACACACCTCAGAGCTCTTCCAGATCTACCAGCCACACAGACTGAGGCCACAGACAACGCGCAAAAAGAGGGGGAAGGAGAGAGAATGCCCACAGAGCTACAAGCTCTCCCAAAAAGGGATGTGAAGCCACCAGAGTGGCTGAAAGACTGTTACGTGAAGAGAATACATACTGTTTGGGACGATACCAAGCAAAAAAGAGACTGTACCTAAGTTCATACTGTGTAATTTAATGCTTTCATACTATTTCAGGATGTGAAGTAGCATGCTAGAGAATAATACTGGTTTCCAAATTGCATATCAGTTATGCTTCAGTGGTTATGCATGTTGAGTTCTTGTTCATTGGAGAGGGGAAGATGTAGTAGGATGTCCCTTGGGGGTATCTGTACCTATGTATGACATGCGCAGACTAGGCTAGTAAACATGCTGAAGCTAGAACCTCATTGCCGTGCCTCCTTATTTTAGATAATACAACAGATGTTGTTGCTAATTTGTTAGCTTTTAGCTTTTCAAGAATAACTTTCAAATTATTATCATCTCGTGAGTGGAACTGTGTTTTTTATTGCAGTGTGCATGCTGTTGTTAGCCATCTATTTTAAAATAACTTTTGTGTATGTGTGAAACATTGTTGCATTTAAACTTTAGGTTACTTTGTGTGCTAAACGTGAAATGTTTTTTGCAATGGGAAGTAATAGTTGTACATTTCGATAAGGAAATGCTTAGCCTAAAGGTTGTGTTTTTGTATTCTATGATTGGGACCTACTGGCATATTTTGTCCAAGTGAATGGACTGCTTATCGTTTAATTAACATCATTCTGTGTGTGATTGCTGTCTTTCCATCGGCCCTATGCAGTGGTGTAGTGGTGCCTGGCGAAGTGGGTCCTGTGTGAAAAATCCTATGTTTTCCTAGAGACTTTTCAGATGTCATTCTCAAACCCCCACCCCCAAAAAGTTCTAAGTTCACAACAATCCTTAAACCATATCAGAAGACCATGTTTGAGATCTGAGAAAAACTAAAAAAATGTATTTTCGGAGGGTGTAGTCACATTTTAATTCAATTGAGTAATACAAATGCCCTCCCCATTGATACAAATCAGTATTATAACTTTGTCAGGTACGCCTAAAAGTGCGGTCAACATTTAATTGGGAAGGTTTTTTGGGAAAGTCATTAAATATTTATGCAAACAGTGTATGATTACTAAATTGCGCATCGCAAATAGCCTACTAACCAACACTACGGACCAAACATTTTCAATATCTGTTTTGCATACCCGTTGTTGCCTTAGTTATAATTTACTGGTAGATATGTTAATGGTCTCCTACTTAAAAACTCTCCACCCCCAAGGGCTTAATGAGGAATAGGACCTTGTATGTTTCTTGTAGTGTTGTCTACTGACACTAGGAGTCCCTCCCCATCCCCAAACTGTTGTCTATTCCCAATTATATGTGACATATTAATGGTCAATTTTTGAAACCCTTCTATATATTCCTTGTTAATATGCATTGACTCCCTATTTTCCAGTCTCTAATTAACTATCTGCTTGCACAGGTTGCGCCTATTACGCACAGCAGGTGTTTTAAGCACAGTACCTGTCAAAAGTTTGGAAACACCTACTCATTCCAGAGTTTTTCTTTCTTTTTACTATTTTCTACATTGTAGAAGAATAGTGAAGACATCAAACTATTAAATAACACATATGGAATCATGTATTAACCAAAAAAGTGTTGGAGAGTGATGGAATGCTGCATCAGATGACCTGGCCTCCACAATCACCCAACCTCAACCCAATTGAGATGGTTTGGGATGAGTTGGACAGCAGAGTGAAGGAAAAGCAGCTAACAAGTGCTCAGCATATGTGGGAACTCTTTCAAGACTGTTGGAAAAGCATTCCAGGTTAAGCTGGTTGAGAGAATGCCAAGAGTGTGCAAAGCTGTTATCAAGGCAAAGGGTGGCTACTTGGAAGAATCTAAAATATATTTTGATTTGTTGAACACTTTTTTGGTTACTACATGATTCCATATGTGTTATTTCATTGTTTTGATGTCTTTACTATAATTCTACAATGTAGAAATAAAGAAAAACTTTTAAATGAGTAGGTGTGTCCAAACTTTTGACTGGTACTGTATGTGTTCTTAATATGTTTGTACAGCGCTGATGAAGGCATAAGTCCGAAACATACCATATATACATTTACATTTTAGTCATTTAGCAGACGCTCTTATCCAGAGCGACTTACAGTAGAGTGCATACATTTTATTACATTTTACATACTGAGACAAGGATATCCCTACCGGCCAAACCCTCCCTAACCCCGACGCTATGCCAATTGTGCGTCGCCCCACGGACCTCCCGGTTGCGGCCGGCTGTGACAGAGCCTGGGCGCGAACCCAGCCCAGCCTGGGCGCGAACCCAGAGACTCTGGTGGCAGCTAGCACTGCGATGCAGTGCCCTAGACCACTGCACCAGTATGTATGCTGTAAACCATATGCCCTGTTTCTTTTTATTAGCACCTTGCACTTTCACTTTTTGTATTATTTTGAGCATAGATTGAATTAATTATATTATTTTTTGCATCTCAGCCTCCCTGGGTTATTCCTCTTCACGGTTTTGAGTGTGACTACTTTTTTAAAATCTACAGATATAAGCTGAAACATCTTTCCTACCTACCAGCTATCGATGCCATTCTTCTGTGAGCTGCTCCATGAGACAACCAGTTGTGTGCTGCACGCATGTTTATATACACTATATATACACAAAAGTGAGTGCTCTGATATTAGGGTTGCTGTCCTTTCATTATCACAAGCCTGTCACACACTGAAGGCCCAATAGGCTCGACACTGCGCAAACATGTCTATAATAAATATAGACTGTTACAATTTCCCCGGTCTCCCCTTAGTAATAATGAGCGTGCAAAAGGTTTCAATAGGCAATAACATAGGCTATTGATGTTTCAAGAAAGGAGTGTATATATTTGGCCTGGTGAAGCGTTTTTTTGTGCTGACTTAATGGAAGCGGATAATTGTGAGATTTTTTACTCTGCTGGTCTCTGGAAGAAATTACGAGTCCTCAATGTCCAAGACCGAGTCAAGACCAAGTAAAAATGTATCCGACACCGAGACAAGACCGAGACACTCAATATGTGGTGTGTCTGCCGAACTCCTTCGGTAGCACGGGAGGGGACCAGAGATAATTATTATCTTCCCTGTTCGCTAGCGAGGCTGTTTAAAAAAATGTTTGTTCTCCTTCAGATCGCCTAAAATGAAGGTCGTTAAAACCTACGGTGAGTGACGATGGTGTCAATATTGGATTAGTTGGCCAGAACCATGGGCAGGAGGGAGTTGATGTCATGGACACAGGGTGACAGTGGACCTTGGTCGGTCAACAGATCATAGGCAGGACAAAATCTCACCATCGAGCTGCCAACAATGATGGTGGTCGTGATGGAATCCGATGGGGAAGCGACCTGCTGAACTTCAGTTGCTGGGGGGGAGGGTGCCACTGGGCGGCCGCCTGCTGGGACAAAACTGCACATTTTAGAGTGGTCTTTTGTTGTCCCCAGCACAAGGTGTAATGATCATGCCGTTTAATCAGCTTTTTGATATGCCATACCTGTCAAGTGTATGGATTATCTTAGCAAAATAAAAATGCTCACAAACAAGGATGTAATTAATATTGTGCACAGAATTGGTTAGAAATTAACTTTTTGTATATATGTAACATGTCTCGGATCTTTTATTTCAACTCATGAAACATGGGACCTACACTTTACATGTTGTGTTTATATTTTTGTTCCTTGTACATTTGATGTATGAACACATAGGCCAAGTATGTATTGATTTGGCTTGATTGATGTGAAAATATTTACAAGTTTGTTGTAAATATGTTTGGCCTTGACCCATGTAATATGATTGTGTTCTTAACTTCAGTTGACAAAGTTGATAAATTAAATGTTCTATCACCATTCAGTTAATTAGCCAATTAGGAAATCAAATGCCTAGGACACACAAAAAACAGTCCTCACAAATTACTCTCCACTACCGTACTTGAGTGAATTGTCACCACCATTGTCACTTCCTGGCACTGACGGAAACATGGCTCACCACAGATAACACTGCTACTCCTACTGCTCTCTCTTCGTCTGCCCACGTGTTCTCGCACACCCCGAGACCTTCTGGTCAGCGGGGTGGTGGCACCGGGATCCTCATCTCTCCCAAGTGGTCATTCTCTCTTTCTCCCCTTACCCATCTGTCTATCGCCTCCTTTGAATTCCATGCTGTCACAGTTACCAGCCCTTTCAAGCTTAACATCCTTATCATTTATCGCCCTCCAGGTTCCCTTGGAGAGTTCATCAATGAGCTTGATGCCTTGATAAGCTCCTTTCCTGAGGACGGCTCACCTCTCACAGTTCTGGGTGACTTTAACCTCCCCATGTCTACCTTTGACTCATTCCTCTCTGCCTCCTTCTTTCCACTCCTCTCCTCTTTTGACCTCACCCTCTCACCTTCCCCCCCTACTCACAAGGCAGGCAATACGCTTGACCTCATCTTTACTAGATGCTGTTCTTCCACTAACCTCATTGCAACTCCCCTCCAAGTCTCCGACCACTACCTTGTATCCTTTTCCCTCTCGCTCTCATCCAACACTTCCCACACTGCCCCTACTCGGATGGTATCGCGCCGTCCCAACCTCCGCTCTCTCTCCCCCGCTACTCTCTCCTCTTCCATCCTATCATCTCTTCCCTCTGCCCAAACCTTCTCCAACCTATCTCCTGATTCTGCCTCCTCAACCCTCCTCTCCTCCCTTTCTGCATCCTTTGACTCTCTATGTCCCCTATCCTCCAGGCCGGCTCGGTCCTCCCCTCCCGCTCCGTGGCTCGACGACTCATTGCGAGCTCACAGAACAGGGCTCCGGGCAGCCGAGCGGAAATGGAGGAAAACTCGCCTCCCTGCGGACCTGGCATCCTTTCACTCCCTCCTCTCTACATTTTCCTCTTCTGTCTCTGCTGCTAAAGCCACTTTCTACCACTCTAAATTCCAAGCATCTGCCTCTAACCCTAGGAAGCTCTTTGCCACCTTCTCCTCCCTCCTGAATCCTCCTCCCCCTCCCCCCCCCTCCTCCCTCTCTGCAGACGACTTCGTCAACCATTTTGAAAAGAAGGTCGACGACATCCGATCCTCGTTTGCTAAGTCAAACGACACCGCTGGTTCTGCTCACACTGCCCAACCCTGTGCTTTGACCTCTTTCTCCCCTCTCTCTCCAGATGAAATCTCGCGTCTTGTGACGGCCGGCCGCCCAACAACCTGCCCGCTTGACCCTATCCCCTCCTCTCTTCTCCAGACCATTTCCGGAGACCTTCTACCTTACCTCACCTCGCTCATCAACTCATCCCTGACCGCTGGCTACGTCCCTTCCGTCTTCAAGAGAGCGAGAGTTGCACCCCTTCTGAAAAAACCTACACTCGATCCCTCCGATGTCAACAACTACAGACCAGTATCCCTTCTTTCTTTTCTCTCCAAAACTCTTGAACGTGCCGTCCTTGGCCAGCTCTCCTGCTATCTCTCTCAGAATGACCTTCTTGATCCAAATCAGTCAGGTTTCAAGACTAGTCACTCAACTGAGACTGCTCTTCTCTGTATCACGGAGGCGCTCCGCACTGCTAAAGCTAACTCTCTCTCCTCTGCTCTCATCCTTCTAGACCTATCGGCTGCCTTCGATACTGTGAACCATCAGATCCTCCTCTCCACCCTCTCCGAGTTGGGCATCTCCGGCGCGGCCCACGCTTGGATTGCGTCCTACCTGACAGGTCGCTCCTACCAGGTGGCGTGGCGAGAATCTGTCTCCTCACCACGCGCTCTCACCACTGGTGTCCCCCAGGGCTCTGTTCTAGGCCCTCTCCTATTCTCGCTATACACCAAGTCACTTGGCTCTGTCATAACCTCACATGGTCTCTCCTATCATTGCTATGCAGACGACACACAATTAATCTTCTCCTTTCCCCCTTCTGATGACCAGGTGGCGAATCGCATCTCTGCATGTCTGGCAGACATATCAGTGTGGATGACGGATCACCACCTCAAGCTGAACCTCGGCAAGACGGAGCTGCTCTTCCTCCCGGGGAAGGACTGTCCGTTCCATGATCTCGCCATCACGGTTGACAACTCCATTGTGTCCTCCTCCCAGAGCGCTAAGAACCTTGGCGTGATCCTGGACAACACCCCGTCGTTCTCCACCAACATCAAGGCGGTGGCCCGTTCCTGTAGGTTCATGCTCTACAACATCCGCAGAGTACGACCCTGCCTCACACAGGAAGCGGCGCAGGTCCTAATCCAGGCACTTGTCATCTCCCGTCTGGATTACTGCAACTCGCTGTTGGCTGGGCTCCCTGCCTGTGCCATTAAACCCCTACAACTCATCCAGAACGCCGCAGCCCGTCTGGTGTTCAACCTTCCCAAGTTCTCTCACGTCACCCCGCTCCTCCGCTCTCTCCACTGGCTTCCAGTTGAAGCTCGCATCCGCTACAAGACCATGGTGCTTGCCTACGGAGCTGTGAGGGGAACGGCACCTCAGTACCTTCAGGCTCTGATCAGGCCCTACACCCAAACAAGGGCACTGCGTTCATCCACCTCTGGCCTGCTCGCCTCCCTACCACTGAGGAAGTACAGTTCCCGCTCAGCCCAGTCAAAACTGTTCGCTGCTCTGGCACCCCAATGGTGGAACAAACTCCCTCACGACGCCAGGACAGCGGAGTCAATCACCACCTTCCGGAGACACCTGAAACCCCACCTCTTCAAGGAATACCTAGGATAAAGCAATCCTTCTGCCCCCCCCCCCCCCCCCCTTAAAATGATCTAGATGCACTATTGTAAAGTGGCTGTTCCACTGGATGTCATAAGGTGAATGCACCAATTTGTAAGTCGCTCTGGATAAGAGCGTCTGCTAAATGACTTAAATGTAAATGTAAATCAGGTCACGCGATAGATAAATACATGCAGAAACATTCACTTCCTCATATTTGGAGGAAGTCTTTCCACAAGATAGCACAGCCACAAAGTCAAAATTGTCCACGTTGTAAAAATGTATGAAAACAAAATAGCCTTTTGGTCCTAATTTAAGGTTAGGCACACGGTTAGCAGTGTGGATAAGGTTAGAGTTAAGGTTCGGTTTTAAATCACATTTTAAGAGTATACATAAAGATTTTGTCAAATTAACGATTTTGTGAAATTATTTTTATTTTGGGGGAATTTTAGCTAACCCTAACCCTTCTCCTAACTTTAACCTAATTATCCTAACCTGCTACATTAATACTCCTAACCTGCTGTGAAAGGTCAAATCTGGCGTTTGTCGTAAAGATGCAAATAGTCTATATCGTAAAAATGCAAGAAAACAAAAGGTGACTTTTTGGTGTTGATTTAAGGTTAGGCATACGATTGGCTGTGTGGTTAGGTTAAAAATAAAAATGTAAGAAGATAAATCGGGCTCCCGAGTGGTGCAGCGGACTTTTTAAATGATTATTATTTTTTTATTTTTTTATTAACAACAAATCAATACAGAAAGTACATAAGGGAACACAAGTATGTATAGATTATATATAATGGACAATCGAGCTAGGGGGTACAATATCAAATTACAATTACACAAGGACCTTAAGGGACATATATACACTTACAATTCTAACAGCTTTTTTGTTAGTAGAGTATTTAATAGTCTTAAAATACAGTTCAATTTCTTTTTGTAGGGTAAGAAAATGTGTTTTTTTGTTAGTAAATTTACATTTGTGTATATGCAATTTGGCCAAAAGAATAATGAAATTAATTACATAAAAAAAATTCTGCTTATTTTTATCGTATGTAAAGAATCCAAGCAGTACATCTCTCCACAATAGTGTAAAATCTTCATAAATGTGTTCAATTATAAATCTACTGATGTCTTGCCACAGTTTTCTTACATGTATACAATGCCAAAAATGATGCAACACTGTTTCTGGGTGGTCATTACAAAAGGAGCAATTTGAGTTGATGTTTTCCTTAAACTTCTTCATATAGTGGTTGGCAGGATAATATTTATGAATCATTTTAAAGGAAACCTCCTTAATTTTGTAAACAAGTAGGTATGTGTGTGGCAACATCCAAACTTTTTTCCAACAGATATTATCAATAAATCCATTCCAATAAGGCATGACATAAGGTATAGATACAACATCCTGCTGATGGTTCGTATCGCTCTGTTGTTGAATGGGCCAAAAGAGAAACAAATCTTTCCTACTGATGAGTCAACAGGGTCAATAGAAGGTAGGCTCTGAGGGTCAGGTCTTGACACATTCCTGAATAACAGAGCAACCTTGCAAAGAGATAATAATTCCTTATAACTGAGTAAAAGACCCTCTGCATTTACCAGTTGGTTCACCAATAGGATATTATTTCGGAACCAATATTCTAAAACCAAAGTATTTTTATACAATATATCCCGATTATTCCATATATAATATCTGTGTGGAGAAAAATTGTGTTTATAAATTAAGGACCATGACAAGAAAACCTGCCGATGAAAAGCAGAAAGTTTCACTGGAATTTTGTCAATATTATAATTGCACAACAACATGAAGTTAAGGCCACCAAAAGTAGAGAAGAGCGGCCTAAGGCACTGCATCTCAGTGCAAGAGGCGTCATTACAGTCCCTCTTTCGAATCCAGGCTGTATCAAATCCAGCCGTGATTGTGAGTCCCATAGGGCGGCGCACAATTGGCCCAGCGTCGTCAGGGTTCTGGCCGTAATTGTAAATAACCGTAATTGTAAATAAGAATTTGTTCTTAACTGACTTGCACAGTTAAATAAATGTAACATTTAAAAAATATATATACATTGTATGAATCGGCGAGGTTTATGACTTTGTGTTTGTGCTAACTAGTGACGAGTCCCCATATTAGTTTTTTCAGTAGAAACGGAAGTTAGGTTGAAAACCGGAAACATCCGCGTTGTCTCGACTCCGCGTAGAGTGCTCTTTGACAGACGGATGATAGCTTCCTGAGCAAGTCCTACTTTGTTTATGTCACGTAGCTAGCTAGCTTGCTTGCTAACTGACGGCAACAAAAGTGCTTTGTTTTCTTATTAAGCGGATTACTGCACTGATACATACATTTCTGGCGTAGAAGGTGAATCTAGATTTACATGACCCGGGGTTGTTTGGTACGAACGCCTCTGGTGCCGTTAGGAGAATGAACTCCATCACCGGTCGGGATCACCCTGTACCCGCCTCCTCTGTCAACTCTGGAGCCTCATCTTCTCGAGGCTTGCACGTAGAACTCACATCTCAGCAGGTAAGGACATGGACCCTCAGCTCGGTGGAATGTTTTTTTGATTGACTCTCATTCTGTAATAATGCTGTGTGTCACATGTCAAAACTGCAAGATGAATACAGAAGGCCTATTACAGCTCTCTTGGGTAGCGAGACAGTTATACGTTGTCTATAATAGCTAGTTAGATACCTGTGCAAATGTTAGATATCATTGTTAGATGCTTAGTTTTCAAGTAACAGAGACGAATATGTTAGCTAGCCAGCTTAGTTAGCCCTAGCCTTGTCGCAAACACTACTGGAAGCCTGGGGAAGTTCCATGGCAGATATCAGCTAAAGAGGGGTTGGAAGTCGGTGCAAATCAGTGATGCCTCGCAACACGTCAAACCAATCAAATGCCTTGTTATGGAGGGGGTTTTCTTTCAAAGACAAACATTTCTAAGTGACCCCAAACGTGTGTTTGTAAGGGTTGAATGTTTTGGTAGTCAGTGCAAATAATTTATAAATTGCATATAGTCTTTAAGGTGCATGTTTTCAAATCTGGAATTATTGAATTTGCCTTTACTGGCTGCTGAGATATACATTACTTCCTGCTTATTATCATATTTTAAACAACATCCTACATTGCTACTTTGGGAAGAAACTGTCTTTATGAATGACTTGACAGGTGTCACAGTACAGGTCTGCCTGAACACTGAGCTGTATTGTTGGGAGGTAGCTAGCTGTGCTGGGAAACACCGTGTCAAGGACTCATTAACTCAGAATATGAGGAGAATATGGCTTGTGAATCTCATCATTGCAGGCTTGTTAAAGTTTCACAAGATTCAAAAGTGACTGCGGAAAGTAGGCCTTGTTAGAGAATCACTGTTAACCAGCCCTCTCACCTAATGTGCACAGACCGACATCGGACAGCCACGGACGTTGAAAAGTAGTTGAAATTTGACTTCTGTTTCATAAGTTTGGACAGTACAGCACAGTATAGAGCAGTAGTGTAGAGTACAGTATAATGTACTCTATTGTTCTGAACTATACTCTGTTGTATTGTACTCTACTATATTGTACTTTGCTGTACTGTGCTGTACTGTGATTTGGTCTATGATTTGTACAGATGTGGTCCGGACCAACCAAATATGGTCTTGTTTGGGGGTAGAGCTCATTAGAATAATAGCCAGCATTATTTTGGTTATGACTTTTCAAGCTTGGAAAGTAGATTTCAGTGGAAAAGGACAAAGAAGCATATGATATACCTGGTTGTATTGATAGCATGCAATTTGGTGGAGGCCTATATGATCAACTACTCTCCTTTACTAGATAAGATTGAATCCAATGTTCAAAGATGGAAAACGTTACTTATTTCTATGTTAGGAGGGTCAACATAATCCAAATTAATATATTACCATAGTTGATGTATTTATTCCAAGTTTTACCAGTTTCAATTCCATTCAACTTCTTTAAGAATAAATTACCTACTCTCCAACTTTATTTGGAATGGAAAGTCTTTAAGAGTCAAATTGAATGTTTTACACTTACCTTATGAAGCTGGACAATAACAACACCGTTAAGTCCTGGTTCCAAAGTGGCATCATTCATTTTTAGCATATGTTTTATAATGGCTCTCTACTGTCATTCAATTAATTACAAGAAAAATGTGTGTTATCCAAAACCAATTTCTTTAAATTCTTATAACTCAGAAATCCTATTCAATCGCTTCAATAGAATCTGGATGAATCTAAAGCTTCTAGCTTTGATTGAATTTCTACCTAATAGCACAGAACTTTTATTAAGGAAAACTGGGAAACAGATCTCTAAGAAAATGTATGAGACTATTGGTCACAGATATGTAAAAATGTTCATATTGTCTCCTACAACCTTAGACGTAAATTATTGCAATTCAAGATAATCCGTTGGATTTACTACACTCCTGCCAGGATGCATGTTATGCTCCCAGAAATGTTGGAGAAAAGGGACCCTATTACATATGCTGTGGTCCTGTGACAAACTGACACCATTTTGGGATAATGTCTATGATATCATATTATTGTGTTTAGGAATTTCTGTCTATCGCCACGATTTATGTCTGTTGGGAAATGTAAATTTTGATGAACAATATCAGAGTTTCTTTTAACCTAGGTATAATTGCTGCATTTTTTTTTTAGAGCTATCAATTGGAAAGCATCATACTCACCATCAATAACGAACTGGAGGACTGAACTATGTAGTTACATTTCTTTAGGGTGTGTTTTATGAAATTTATGCAAAAGAAAGGACATGGTTGATCAAATCTGGAAACTTTACATTGACCATCTTGAGGAGTGTGACTTTTCCCAACAGACATAATTGTGTTTGAATTTCACATGTATATTTATATGTGTATTGAAAGGGGAGGCTGCTGTGTGTTCATGTACAGGTGTGGGCATGTTGTATTGGGTGTGGTGCTTGTGTTTTTATAGAAAAATATACAATATAAGTCAAAAGTTTGGACACACGTACTCATTCAAGGGTTTTTCTTTATTTGTTTTACTATTTTCTACATTGTAGAATAATAGTGAAGACATCAAAACTATGAAATAAAGGGCCTCCCGGGTGGTGCAGTGGTCTAGGGCACAGCATCGCAGCGCTAGCTGTGCCACCAGAGACTCTGGGTTCGCGCCCAGGCTCTGTCGCAGCCGGCCGCGACCGGGAGGTCCGTGGGGCGAAGCACAATTGGCCTAGCGTCTTCCGGGTTTGGCCGGTAGGGATATCCTTGTGTCATCGCGCACCAGCGACTCCTGTGGCGGGCCGGGCGCAGTGCGCGCTAACCAAGATAACCAGGTGCACGGTGTTTCCTCCGACATATTGGTGTGGCTGGCTTCCGGGTTGGAGGCACGCTGTGTTAAGAAGCAGTGCGGCTTGGTTGGGTTGTGTTTCGGAGGACGCATGGCTTAGGACCTTCGTCTCTCCCGAGTTGTAGCGATGAGACAAGATAGTAATTACTAACAATTGGATACCACGAAATTGGGGAGAAAAGGGGATAAAATTTAAAAAATAAAAATACAAAAAAAACTATGAAATAACACATGGAATCATATTGTAACCAAAAAAGTGTTAAACTTATTAAATATATTTTATATTTGAGATTCTTCAAAGTAGCCGCCTTGATGACAGCTTTGCACACTCTTGGCATTCTCTCAACCAGCTTCATGAGGTAGTCACCGGGAATGCATTTCAATTAACAGGTGTGCCTTGTTAAAAGTTAATTTGTGGAATTTTTTTCCTTAATGTGTTTGAGCAATCAGTTGTGTTGTGACAAGGTAGGAGTGGTATACAGAAGATAGACCTATTTGTTAAAAGACCATGTCCATATTATGGCAAGAACAGCTCAAATAAGCAAAGAGAAACGACAGTCCATCATTACTTTAAGACATGAAGGCCAGTCAAAGCAGAACATTTCAAGAACTTTGTATGTTTCTTCAAGTGCAGTCGCAAAAACCATCAAGCGCTATGATGAAACTGGCTCTCCTGAGGACCGCCACAGGAAAGGAAGACCCTGAGTTACCTCTGCTGCAGAGGATAAGTTCATTAGAGTTACCAGCCTCAGAAATTGCAGCCCAAATAAATGCTTCAAAGTTCAAGAAACAGACACATCTCATCATCAACTGTTCAGAGGAGACCGCATGAATCAGGCCTTCATGGTTGAATTGCTGCAACAAAACTACTACTAAAGTACACCAATAAAAGGAAGATACTTGCTTGGGCCAAGAAACATGAGCAATGGAAATAAGACCGGTGGAAAGATGTCCTTTGGTCTGATGAGTCATAATTTCAGATTTGAGATTTTTGGTTTCAACCGCCGTGTCCTTGTGAGAAGCAGAGTAGGTGAACGGATGATCTCCGCATGTGTGATTCCAACAGTGAAGCATGCTTTGCTGGTGACACTGTCGGTGATTTATTTAGAATTCAAGGCACGCTTAACCAGTATGGCTACCACCACATTCTGCAGCGATACGCCATCCCATCTGGTTTGCGCTTAGTTAAATCAAATTTGATTTGTCACATGCGCCGAATACAATAGGTGTACAGTAGACCTTACAGTGAAATGCTTACTTACAAGCCCTTAACCAACAATAAGTAAAAATCGATAAGTAACAAAGTGAAATATAAATAACAAATAATGAAAAAGCGGTACTGAGCTGGTGGGACTTTCATTTGTTTTTTAACAGGACAATTATAATTTATTTATTTATTTAACTAGGCAAGTCAGTTAAGAACAAATTCTTATTTTCAATAATGGCGTAAGAACAACTGCCTTGTTCAGGGGCAGAATGACAGATTTTTTTTACCTTGTCAGCTCTGGGATTCGATCTTGCAACCTTCCAGTTACTAGTCCAACGCTCTAACCACTAGGCTACCTGTCACCCCCAATGACCCAAAACACACCTCCAGGCTGTGATGGAGTGCTGCATCAGATGACCTGGCCTCCACAATCACCCGACCTCAACCCAATTGAGATGGTTTGGGATGAGTTGGACCGGAGAAAATTCAGCTGACCTTTTCTGTGGGGGGGTTGCTGAACAAGCTGGGTTTTTGTTTCCGAGCAACCTTAATCTTATAGGGAATCCCATGACTTAGATTTATCCCTAATGCCTGTGGTGGTGGAAGCTCAGTGTGGGCTGCTGGAGTTTGAAGAATGCAGATCAGGTGAGGGACTTGGCCTGCCGTTGACATAGATAGTCCTACTGCTGCTCTGACACTGCTTCCCCTGAGGGGTGACCTCATTCAATGGCCCCTCTTTTCACAGGTCTCATGTCATGTCCCATTGTCATTCTCTTGACTTACCCCCCCCCCCCCCCCCCAATATCAATTTTGAGGCTTTTTCTTTGGAGCCATTATTTTTTATAATCGCAGTCCTCTGTAAAATAAAGTCTTCTTCAGTTAGTCTACTTTTTTTTGATTGGCTATAACTGAGCCTTTCTCTTCAAGCAGGTTCCTTTTATTTTAGGCTACTTCTCAATTTATTTGAAAGGTGGACTTCTGACTGATGTCCAACCATGGTTATGTTCTGTCGGTGGTGTGGGACAAATTTTATAGAGCTGAGGAATCATGGGTTTTCTATGCTGAGACATACTGTACAAATGCTTTTTGTTTGTCATTGGCATGCTGGCTTGGACTGTAGTTGATGAAACTGTGGCGGTCCTGTATGCAGAGCTTTTGTGAGGGAAACACAGTTAAGTCAACACATGAATGAACTCTGCTTTTAAATGAAACGCTTGTCTGCAAATTGTATTATTTTTGGACAAATGTTAATAGTAGATGACGTGTGACTAACCAGATACTAGGGTCTGGACATTTACGTCATTTAGCAGACGCTCTTATCCAGAGCGACTTACAAATTGGAAAGTTCATACATATTCATCCTGGTCCCCCCGTGGGAATTGAACACTGGTCCCCCCGTGGGAAATGAACCCACAACCCTGGCGTTGCAAGCGCCATGCTCTACCAACTGAGCCACACGGGACCATAACAGTATCGCAATACTCGTTAGTGCCATGGCAAGGAAACAAAACAGGAAGCGGCTTTAACTTCTTTAGGAAAACTACCCTAATGTCAATTGTTGTCATCTTGTCACTTGTTTTCTTTCTCAAGCTATAGCACACAATATGTTACAAATACAGCATGTTTTTAAAGGACCAAAGAGTTTGTCTGCTTCGTGTTTTCATTTTTGCCATGAAAAAAATATTGCGATACTGGTATCATCCCGGCCCTACCAGATAAGCCAAGTTCTCTCCAACCGAGCTACTATATTCTAAAAGGACAGTTTATTTTTAACATGAGGATGTACTTGAGCCTAATGACTTTGCTATCTGAAATTGTGACTTCTGGCTGACTGCATTGTTTACTCCTGTGTGAATTAGACTAGCTCATTGGGTAACAGTCTTGTAAGTCGATCTGCATCGATTTGGATTGTGTAACAGGATGAAACTCTTGAAATCGATAATACAATTGTAAAAGGCATTGAAGCTGACCCAGACAAGTACAAGCTGCATTGTACGTAATTTAGACTTAGGCTACCTCTGGTTGTGGGCAGTTCATTAGGCTAAATGCTGTCTCCTGCTCCCTGTCTCTGCTCCTGCTTCTATTTCTCGTCTTTTTTCCCCGATTATCTCACCATCTGCCTCTCTCTCCCTAACAGAGGCGGTTACGTCATCTCAGAAGCATCGCAGCCCGCAACATCGTCAACAAGAATGGCTCTCCACTGTTGGACACATATTTTACCCTTCATCTCTGCTTAGAGGACTGGATATCCAGAGGTCAGTACAGTAACCCTGTTTCAGCTGTCTCGGTATCACAGTGTTCCCGGGCCACTGCACTAATACCCCTTTCACACTACTGAGCCCAGGCAGTCCACACTACAAACATGTCTAGGCCTGAATCTTAACTTGAGATCTGTGCACATAACTTGACAACAATGCAGGATTTACGCAAAAGTCATGGGAAGATGCAGACATCTTAATTACGATTCAGCCCTTAGTGCCAGAGCCCACTTAGGACTAAATGTTCAGCACCAATGTGCACTGCATTAGGCTACTCTCACAAGTGGAAGAAATGTCAGAGTCCCATTACAAAGTGTAGTTAAATGCACAAGGGCTTGGTTTGTTAGGGGACGCTGATGCTCCAGTAAATGAGGTCTTTCACTTTTGGTTTAAGGGAAAATCATTTCATTTTAAGTTAATATACAAAAATGGCCCAGATTGAGCCAAAACCTCAGGGCCGTGGCTTGCTGTTGTCAGGTAATCCTGACAGGTGTTGAATCTTCACAAGTGTAGTTTAAGCTTTTGTGTGTGTGTGTTTATTCAATGTCTGTTTGAGAAAGCTTTAAAGTGAATTTAACCTGTTTTTTTTGCCTTCCCTTGCAGACTTTTACAAGAGTGAAGTCATCCGAGATTCATTGGTGAGTGTCATTTTTTTCAAAAGAACAAACATGTGTTGGACAGATTCTACATTAATTTGCCAAAGAAGGCTGCCTGGCCTCACACAAAATGACTATAGCACCAGCTATGGAATGTCATAGCAATCCATTTTGTGTGGATTTTGTTGTATGATTTGTCTGCTCACATCTGTGGAAGCACACTACCGGTTATATGCTTAGTTCCATTCAGAGGGCACAAGAATAGAAACGAGTGACAGCACGGCCAGCCTATAGGCTTATCGCTACCCCTGTCCAGGTTTATGCACTCCGCCACGCCCACAACGTGTTTGTGTGTGTACATGTGAGAGTGGACAGTGGGCACTTTCTCCAGTGCTGCTGTGTGGAAAGAGGGCATGCTTCCTCCATTTCCCCATTACGGAGGACTAGTGTCTGCCAGCCAATACATGGACTCAGGTCAGCTGCCTTGGTGTTTGTTTCTAACACAATCAAGTCAAGTAGCCTACCTTTCACTTCCTCTCATTTGTCAAAACAGTTGCTGAAAGAACACCTAATATTACCTAAAGTAACTCGACCAAAAAAAGCACTTGTTCGGTTGAATTCAGAATTGGATGTATCGACATTGCACAGGTTGGCCACACCAGGATGGTGTTGTGACCCTGAATCTGACTGCTTTAAATGGGAGTCATCACTGATACACACAGTGTCAGCAAGCTCCCATCTCCATGTCTCCATAGCTTCACAGAGGGCAAAGCACAGGGGTTTACTGTACTGTATGGTCTCTTATTGACAGTTGCGTATGTGCAATAAGGCCAAGAACAACAGAAAACAGACAACGTCTCTGTTCTTGGCATGCACTAATCTCTTTCTTCATGTTGTACCCCTGTCATATAAACAACAGACAGGAAGGTGGAAAGCAGCCTTGCAGCAACACACTGTATGAGTCAAGGGGAAACAAACAGGCTTACATCATCAACATACTGTATGGATAAAGTATGCACAAGCTTTCATTGTACTATTTCTCGCTCTCTTTCTTTCTAAATGTGTTCATAGCATGTCTGTCATTGTGTTCTGCAAGACGCCATTCAGTAAAATCAGATATTGCCTTCTCAGCTATGGCTCTATCAACACAACGTCCTTGGATTCAGTCGGAAGTTTCCATATTTTTATTTTCCTCGTTTGCAGGGAAACGATTGTCCTCACTGACAGTTGTTAGATTTGGTCCTACACCCTACGTGGATTAGCAGCTGCTACGCGCTCCCTTCTCTGCATGGAGTCTGTGATGAATGCAGCCAAGTAGAGCAGCACACCATTGCTAACATGCCAAATGTAGAATCATGAGCTGGCCTAAGCTCTTTTCCAAGCCTACCTTTCCTTTACTTTCCACGGCCCTAGTCTGAAATGTACTGCAGATTAAGCTCAGGATTGTGTCTGGCAGAGATCTGAAATCTGCCTTTGTATTGAAAACGTCAGCATTCCTCCATGACCTTTGTTTGTTCTCTAGTGTTTTTGTCTGTTTCCCCGTTGTCTTCTCTAGTCTGTCAAAGGAGCCTGCTCCTTTCTGCCCCCCCCCCCCCCCCCCACTGTAGGGCGAGGATGAGGATCAAACGGTGGCAGTTTGCGCCAATGCTTGCTCTGTTTTCTACAAATATGTGTTGTAACTTGTCACTCAGATCTTATAGGGATAGTGCGAGATTTTGGCAATCAAGCCTTTTTTCTACTTTCCCAGAGTCAGATTAACTAATGGATACCATTTTTATGTCTGTGTGCAGTTTGAAGGAAGTTGAAGGTAATTTCGCAAGTCATTGCTAACTAGTGTTAGCCAATGACTGGAAGTCTATGGGAAAAGCTAGCAATTGCGCCAACGCTAGTTAGCAATTTTCTTCAAGCTGCACACAGAGACATAAAAATGGTATCCATGAGTTCATCTGACTCTTGGTAAGTAGAAAGTGTGTGTGTATATCTATCGATCGATCGTGATCATATTCATTGGAGTGGCAGCAATGATTTAGCGGGTCGGGGCACCGCTGCTAGATGGATAAAGGAGTCCAGGGTCTTTCACAGCAGGCAAAATGTGGCATGTGATGTCTTTACGATGACATCAATGTTGGAAACAGATTTGGCTGCTGCGTTGGAGTAGGGCTGGGGGATATGGCCTAAAAATATATATTTTTTAAACCTATGGGCAATTCATAATATATATCAATGTCATAACCTATCATAATATGGTCATAACACTGTCATGCTGAATATTTAGACCTATTGTGATGTACTCTATATTGCGTTTTATTTATGGCTGGTTATGACATCTACATAAGCGGGCCAAAATCCACAAAACCTACCACGATAGTTATTTATGGGTGGTTATGACATCTATATAAGAGTGCCAAAGCCCACAAATCCTACCACACAAGGCAAACCATTCCATTCTACTAATGTAACATTTCCTAAATTAGAAAGTTTTTATTACCATTGCAATTGTACACACATTGATGTCATACATGCATAGCTCTGTCGCTGATGACTTGGATGAATGCAGGAGCAGGACAAAACACCCTTATTAGCCTTACAATAACAAGATTTCCTGTTATGGTCTATAAATGTCCATATTTTGGAATCAAAGTTTGTTCACAACATTATTATTGTCCTCCATTGGTTTGCTTTAATATACATGTATATTTAGTGCTACCACTAGAGGGAGACATTCGACCAGTTAGCTGCAGGCGTGCACCTCATACGTTGGAAGAAAAGAAACAGGAAAAGAAGCCCAGTGAAAAAATGTCAATTGTCCATGTATCCTTATTCACTCTGTTTTCAGGTTTGTAACATTTATAAGTATGGTTTCCTTTCAGAAATCTAAAGATAACAACATGTTTATCTACATTTTGATGTGTACAGTCGTGGCCAAAAGTTTTGAGAATGACAAATATTAATTTCCACGAAGTTTGCTGCTTCAGTGTCTTTAGATATTTTTGTCAGATGTTACTATGGAATACTGAAGTATAATTACAAGCATTTCATAAGTGTCAAAGGCTTTTATTGACAATTACATGAAGTTGATGCAAAGAGTCAATATTTGCAGTGTCGACCATTCTTTTTCAAGACCTCTGCAATCCGCCCTGGCATGCTGTCAATTAACTTCTGGGCCACATCCTGACTGATGGCAGCCCATTCTTGCATAATCAATGCTTGGAGTTTGTCAGAATTTGTGGGGTTTTGTTTGTCCCACTTGAGGATTGACCACAAGTTCTCAATGGGATTAAGGTCTGGGGAGTTTCCTGGTCATGGACCCAAAATATCTATGTTTTGTTCCCCAAGCCACTTAGTTATCACTTTTACCTTATGGCAAGGTGCTCCATCATGCTGGAAAAGGCATTGTTCATCACCAAACTGTTCCTGGATGTTTGGGAGAAGTTGCTCTCGGAGGATGTGTTGGTACCATTCTTTATTCATGGCTGTGTTCTTAGGCAAAATTGTGAGTGAGCCCACTCCCTTGGCTGAGAAGCAACCTCACACATGAATGGTCTCAGGATGCTTTACTGTTGGCATGACACAGGACTGATGGTAGCGCTCACCTTGTCTTCTCTGGACAAGCTTTTTCCCGGATGCCCCAAACAATCGGAAAGGGGATTCATCAGAGAAAATAACTTTACCCCAGTCCTCAGCTGTACAATCCCTGTACCTTTTGCAGAATATCTGTCCCTGATGTCCCTGATGTTTTTCCTTTAAAGAAGTGGCTTCTTTGCTGCCCGTCTTGACACCAGGCCATCCTCCAAAAGTCTTCGCCTCACTGTGCGTGCAGATGCACTCACACCTGCCTGCTGCCATTCCTGAGCAAGCGCTGTACTGTTGGTGCCCCGATCCCGCAGCTGAATCAACTTTAGGAGACGGTTCTGGTGCTTGCTGGACTTTCTTGGGCACCCTGAAGCCTTCTTCACAACAATTGAACCGCTCTCCTTGAAGTTCTTGATGATCCGATAAATGGTTGATTTAGGTGCAATCTTACTGGCAGCAATATCCTTGCCTGTGAAGCCCTTTTTGTGCAAAGCAATGATGACGGCACGTGTTTCCTTGTAGGTAACCATGGTTGACAGAGGAAGAACAATGATTCCAAGCACCACCCACCTTTTGAAGCTTCCAGTCTGTTATTCAAACTCAATCAGCATGACAGAGTGATCTCCAGCCTTGTCCTCGTCAACACTCACACCTGTGTTAACGAGAGAATCACTGACATGATGTCAGCTGGTCCTTTTGTGGCAGGGCTGAAATGCAGTGTAAATGTTTTTTGGGGATTCAGTTCATTTGCATGGCAAAGAGGGACTTTGGAATTAATTGCAATTCATCTGATCACTCTTCATAACATTCTGGAGTATATGCAAATTGCCATCATACAATATGAGGCAGCAGACTTTGTGAAAATTAATATTTGTGTCATTCTCAACTTTTGGCCACAACTCTAGTTTCATTTTTTGACTGAGTGAAAAATGAAATATGTTCCCTTTCATATGATCATAGCCAAGCTAAACTAGCTTAATTTTTAACGTTATGTAGCTAGCCAAGTCAATGAGACGTCTCAGATTAAATACATTGTCATTATAAACGTTTTGGCTCATACTTAAAAAATTGAAGAAAAAAAAAGTTTATATATATTTTTTTTTACAAACAATGTCAAGTATTAAGTGTATTTACATGAGTACATATGAACCATGCTAATAATATGTATTTTGGGTTACTTTTTATGCAATGTGAATCTAACTGTTGCATGCTAACTGTTGACATTAGCTATCTCAGTGTTAGCTGTCCATGTTTTTTTGTTAGTTAATAAACAGGCCACTTCTATAATTTGTTAGTACAATTAGCATTGTATATAGAGCACTCAACAATGCATGGGTTTATTTACTGTAGTTTTGCACACCACCACCATATTCCGTGATAGGGCAGCTAACGTTAGCTAACAATCCCTAACTATATGGTAGCTAACTAGCTAGCTACATGAATAGTTGAGAGCTAGTTAGCTATGTTATGAAAACTTTGAGAACGTGATTGTAATGTATTTGAGAATGTGTGAAAGTGTTTGCTATTGGCTATAATATATTTGGTATAATTCGTTTTCAGCTTTCTTTAGCAGTGTCACTGAATTGTAGCATACTCTATTCTGATTTATTTTCTTTATTTTTCAGAGAAAGTAATGCATCTGCTGCATCCAGGGGTGGAGGTAAAGACCTTGCTGCAGAAACAAACTTTCAAACGAAAGGAAACTTCTTGGCAGGGAAAAAACTAATTTGAATAAATAATACAATTTGAGAGTTAAATCCTTTGTTGTAACGAATTCTTTAGTCATTTTTAAAAACAACTTGTATAAAATACACTTTATGACACTGTCATGAAGCATTATGACCCTCCTGTGTCACTTTACTTGGACTTAGAAAATGCACTTTATGACACAGTCAAGAAACATTATGACCATCATAATTATATAAGCCAGATAGGCCGATCACATACATGCTCTTTATGTCAGTCATCAGTCAAAAAGAGGGTGTCTTGTCCTGAAATCTGCTCCTGCATTCATCCCAGTCATCAGCAATTGTGCAATTGTGTAGGTGCATGTCTGACATCAATGTGTGCACAATTCTAATTTCATATGGTCAATTTCAGAAAATATTATATAATAAACATACTGTTGACAAGTAGGCTATGGTGTAATGGAATGGTTTGCCTTGTGTGTTTTGACACTTTTATTTAGATGTCATAATAACCAGCCATAGAATAGCGCAATATGTCACAACAGGTCTAAATATATGTCATGACAGTGTTATGACCATATTATACAACGGGTGGGTTTAATCCTGAATACTGATTCGATTCAACTAGAGGTCGACCGATTATGATTTTTCAAAGCCGATACCGATTATTGGAGGACCAAAAAAGCCGATACCGGTTTAATCGGCCGATTTAAAAAAATAAATAAATAATATATATATATATAAAAATGTATTTGTAATAATGACAATTACAACAATACTGAATGAACACTTAACTTAATATAACACATCAATAAAATCAATTTAGCCTCGAATAAATAATGAAACATGTTCAATTTTGTTTAAATAATGCAAAAACAAAGTGTTGGAGAAGAAAGTAAAAGTGCAATATGTGCCATGTAAGAAAGCTAACGTTTAAGTTCCTTGCTCAGAACATGAGAACATATGAAAGCTGGTGGTTCCTTTTAACATGAGTCTTCAATATTCCCAGGTAAGAAGTTTTAGGTTGTAGTTATTATAGGACTATTTCCCTCTATACCATTTGTATTTCATTAACCTTTGACTATTGGATGTTCTTATAGGCACTTTAGTATTGCAAGTGTAACAGTATAGCTTCCGTCCCTCTCCTCGCACCTCCCTGGGCTCGAACCAGCAACACAACGACAACAGCCACCATCGAAGCAGCGTTACCCATGCAGAGCAAGGGGAACAACTACTAGAAGGCTCAGAGCGAGTGACGTTTGAAACGCTATTAGCGCGCGCTAACTAGCTAGCCTTTTACTTCGGTTACACCAGCCTCATCTCGAGTTGATAGGCTTGAAGTCATAAACAGCGCAATGCTTGAAGCACAACGAAGAGTTGCTGGCAAAACGCACGAAAGTGCTGTTTGAATGAATGCTTACGCGCCTGCTTCTGCCTACCACCGCTCAGTCAGATACTTAGATGCTTGTATGCTCAGTCAGATTATATGCAACGCAGGACACGCTAGATAATATCTAGTAATATCATCAACCATGTGTAGTTAACTAGTGGTTATGATTGATTGCTTTTTATAAGATAAGTTTAATGCTAGCTAGCAACTTACCTTGGCTTACTGCATTCGCGTAACAGGCAGTCTCCTTGTGGAGTGCAACGAGAGAGAGGCAGGTCGTTATTGCTTTGGACTAGTTAACTGTAAGGTTGCAAGATTGGATCCCCCGAGCTGACAAGGTGAAAATCTGTCGTTCTGCCCCTGAACAAGGCAGTTAACTGTTCCTAGGCCGTCATTGAAAATAAGAATGTGTTCTTAACTGACTTGCCTAGTTAAATAAAGGTGTATATAAAAAAAAGAATAGACAAATCGGCGCCCAAAAATACCGATTTCCGATTGTTATGAAATCTTGAAATCGGCCCTAATTAATCGGCCATTCCGATTAATCGGTCGACCTCTAGTTTCAACGAGTGGCGTGGCGGACTAAGTCACTGCATCTCAGTGCTTGAGGCATCACTACAGACACCCTGGTTCGATTCCAGGCAGTATCACAACCAGCCCAGGCAGGGAAGTTATAAACTTGATCTCCACTATAAAACACATCTAGACATTCTCACATTTTCTTTTAGACTAACATTTAGTTTTCAACAGTGGAGATTTGTATTAATCTTAATGTCTGTATCTTCGACATTTGCAACATTGTTTCAATATTCAAATTTGATCTCCAGCTGTCCCATAGTAAGGAACGTATAGGAGTCGGGATGAGAGAGAGTGGCAGGCAGCGTTAATCAATCAGTCGAATACATGAATCAGCTGGCATTTTAATGGATATATACAAAGAAATGTACATTAATAAAAGGTCAAACAAAACGAAGTGTAGCTAGTTTGCAGTGATTGTGTTTGCTAGCTCCTGTGAACAAAAGTGTCCTGACGAGAGAGCACATTTTCTGTGCCAGGTGAAATCGTGCCTCATTAATGATAGCTCATTGTTATGGATGTATCCAAATAAATGGCACTGGAAACCAGCTTAAACAAATGCAGCTACTGTTGTTATTCTTTCTGCACTGTTTCACGTGACTAAGTTATTCGTAGTTGGCTAGCTAGCAAGCAAAGGGATAAGAATGTTGTCAGCCAATATGGCAATGGAACATTTAGAACGAACGACTGGGTTGCGTCCATAGATACAGAACAAAAATACTGAATGACTGGGTCGCGTCTCGCAACCGAAACGACCAGCCCCCTTGGCTAGCAACCCTAGATTTGTTTTGGGACTATATATTGTGGAAGGATGAAATAGTTTGAATAAATTCATCAAACTAATTTAGATTTTTCATTAGTTGAATATGTTGGTAACCGGTTGTATAAACGTGATAAAGCCCTCAACCGGTGTTTGGAGGATGTATTGGCACGGTTAACACCGGCCCTCGACCAACAACACCCATGCCAATATATCCTCCAAACACCAGCTTTTCGTGCATTATCACTATATTATGACAGGTTATGACATGGTTATGGTGTCAAGTAAAGTTTTACCTATGTTTTCTTTAAATAAGCTTTGTTGTACAATTTAAAAGTCAAATACACTGCATTTCTAACAGTCAACAATAACCGAGTGAATTCAGGCCTTGTGAAATTATACCTAGGCTAAATATAAGCTTTCCACAACCATAAGACCCACAAATAATGTCATTGTTTTATCAAAATAGTTTAACCTGCTTTTTTGCAATGATCTGGATTTCAAGTCTGTCTATGAAAATGCCCTTTTTGTTACACATTTAATGAGAACCATGCGTAATGCACATTCACTGATAATGTCTACCTTCTTGTAGCAGGCATTATTTGTGAGACTTGCTAACACCGGTCTCCTGAACAATCTCTGAAGCACAACCCCATGTGCTAGTGAGTAGCCAGCTAGTCTTTTAAATGTCATGTTTAGCCAACGTGGATTTATTTGCTAGCTAACAAGGTTGGTAGAACAGTTGAATTGTTATGATCACACCTTTCTGTCCGTCTCCAACTGTTTGAACATAATGCTAGCCTCTCTACTTTAAGATGTTGAAATCAAGTGGCCTACCTTGTTTCTCAGAATGACAACGAGTTGCCAATTCCTTATAGAATTGTATTTTATGCTTATTGCATATTTATAAAACAGACTAGACGGCTAGTGTAACAGTATTTGGCTAAAATGCTGCTAGCGGTACATGGTCCCACAATAACATGTGCAACAAACTGAGCATTCATTTTCTAGAACCAATGTTCATTGATACTACCATTTTTATTAGTGTCTGTTCTATGTGCAATTTGAGGAGTTAACCTTTAACTTCTCTATTGCAGTAAAATAATGTCTCAATGTGTTTTGGTGTCCATGTGAATGATTTCTGTTGTACCAAACCTCAAATGCAAATAGTGAATTGAAACCGCTTGTCAGAGAGGAAGAAGTGGTCTCTCATCTTTGTGAGTGGCAGGGGAAGGGGCTTGGGGGGGGAGTGTCTGTGAGAGAGAAATGCAAAGGTGCACAGAAGGAGCGAAGGAGACGACCAAAAAGACCACTCTCATGAAAATAAAAATAAAAAACAGATTTTTGCTATACAGGCATTTGGAATGTCGTGCTATAACATACATTTGAATTAATTCGATATATCGCCGGCTCTAGGTTAGAGCAACCTAGAGTTCCGTCTGAAACCCTAGGTGATATGGTGTTTTGTTGGAGAAGCCAAGCCTTTATGATGACAAATCGCCTTGGGATATTGATGTTGGATTTGTAAATATTTGTCCAGACTTTTGTAAGTGGGACAACAGTTAAATGAACATCCTGGTTCAGCACCCTTTTGTGTGCTCGAGTCACTTTCACACATACTACTGACACACGTTAGGATTTGTCATTTGAACAAATTAAACACTTGGAACAAATTAACACTTGGTTGTTTTCATATGCAATATTACTTGAACTGATCAAAATGTTCCATCCCAGTGGGATCATTCATTCAGCTGCATAATCCCTTGTCTTGGCCTGTCTGTCAGAATCCAACATGGCGGAGCCTGGACTTTGGCATGCTGCCAGACCTCCTTGACACATCTGTGTCCTGCTTCGTGGTGAGGATCTGGGGCGGTTGGGAGGAACAGTTCACACTCCTCATAGAGTGGAAGGTCAACCTGGATGGGCTCAGATACACAGGGCAGCAGGTCAGTGTGTAAACACGCACGCTCATAACATGTAGGCTACTTTGGGATGTATGCTGACTAGCATCCATGCAGTCATCTAGACAATAACAGCCTTTCTCTTGTTTTAATACAGACATAATAAATGCCACTGCTTTGTTCCTCCACAGATCCGCTCCAGGAATCCAAATGAAATCATATTTGGATTGAATGATGGCTACTATGCAAGTGACTTTGATCATAAGGTACTGCTGACTTTGATCCAGGAATTATGTTCCTAATATAGACTATAGACATTCTATAATTTGTTTTTCTATGTTTGGTTTTGTTATTGTAAGGTTGAAATGTGCCTGTTTCAGGACCACTCTGAAAGGAAGAAGAACAGTTTACTCCTTGTGGACCAGAGTTCAGTGAGGAACTCCTACAGTGTCTTCTCTCTGCTGAGGTGAAACAGACCACACCCACCAAAACACTCTCACACACAAGACGCTGGACACTTAACAGCATCTCTTATAGGACAATGTGTCCAGCTAGTATGGAGCAATTTCAGTGCCAACAGAAATTGTATTTGAATTCCATGATTTTGAATTGGTGTTATGATATTGAATTTAAATTTCATATTTTTTTGTTTGTAACGCACAAATTGAATCATTTAATTAATAAATTGTATTTCATGATTTGAAACTAAATTTAATGAATTTTAAATTAATTAATTCATATATTCAATTAGCATAGAGCCCCAGAGTGGAGATGTCATAATACCCATAAACCTAGCAGTCAAGTAAGGAAATCGTTCCAATTGTTTTTCCATAATTATTTTTTTCCATAAGGGATTTTATAAACACTTAAAATAAGGGCTGTGTTTAATGTAGGTTTACCCTGGCTTGACATTTTGATAACCATGTAAATCTGTTAAAAAAGCTATATCAAAATATGAATCTCTATTTACTCTCAGATTTGAAAATGCAAATTAGCGTAAAAGTAGACATGCAAAACTACAAATCCTTGCAAGCTGCTGTATGTCATCTCTAGCTAACAGGTGTTGTGTCAATTGAAAACTTGCACAAGACAGTTCACAGAATTGTCAATTTAAGAAATTTAGACAATATGTTCATTATTGCATTTAACTAACATTTGATAGTTAATCCAGAGATAATGCCGAATTGAGGTAAAGATAATTATCGTCCAGATCATTGCATTTGTAGTTCTTTATGATAGCCACATTAGCAGCTAATTAGCATGTCATTTTTGGGGGGTAAATACAGGTGAATACAGTGCCTTCGGAAAGTATTCAGACCCCTTGACTTTTTCCACAGTTTGTCACTTTACAGCCTTATTCTAAAATGGATAAAATGAATCCCTCAGCAATCTACACACAATACCCCATAATAACAAAGCAAAAACAGGTTTTTAGAAATGTTTGAACATTTATTAGAAATAAAAAAACAGACCTTATTTACATACAGTTGATGTCGGAAGTTACATTTAAACTCAGTTTTTCACAATTCCTGACATTTAATCCTAGTAAAAATTCCCTGTTTTAGGTCAGTTAGGATCACCACTTTATTTTAAGAATGTGAAATGTCAGAATAATAGTAGAGAGAATGGTTTATTTCAGCTTTTATTTCTTTCATCAAATTCCCAGTGGGTCAGAAGTTTACATACACTCAATTAGTATTTGGGAGTATTGCCTTTAAATTGTTTAACTTAAATCAAACGTTTCGGGAAGCCATCCACAAGCTTCCCACAATAAATTGGGTGAATTTTGGCCCATTCCTCCTGACAGAGCTGGTGTATGTGCTTTTTCAGTTCTGCCCAAAATTTTTATATGAGATTGAGGTCAGGGCTTTGTGATGGCCACTCCAATACCTTGACTTTGTTTTCCTTAAGCCATCTTTCCACAACTTTGTAAGTATCCTTGGGATCATTGTCCGTTTGGAAGACCCATTTGTGACCAAGCTTTAACTTCCTGACTGATGTCTTGAGATGTTGCGTCAATATATCCACATAATTTTCCATCCTTATGATGCCATCTATTTTGTGAAGTGCACCAGTCTCTCCTGCAGCAAAGCACCCCCACAACATGATGCTGCCACCTCCGTGCTTCACGGTTGGGATGGTGTCATTCGGCTTGCAAGCCTCCCCCTTTTTCCTACAAACATAACGATGGTCATTATGGCCAAACAGTCCTATTGTTGTTTCATCAGACCAGAGGACATTTCTCCAAAAAGTACGATTTTTTTGTTCCCATGTGCAGTTGCAAACCGTAGTCTGGCTTTTTTATGGCGGTTTTGGAGCAGTGGCTTCTTCCTTGCTGAGCGGCCTTTCAGGTTATGTCGATATAGGACTCGTTTTACTGTGGATATAGATACTTTTGTACCTGTTACCTCCAGCATCTTCACAATATCCTTGGCTGTTGGTCTGGGATTGATTTGCACTTTTCGCACCAACGTACATTCATCTCTAGGAGACAGAACGCATCTCCTTCCTGAGAAGAATGACGGCTGCGTGGTCCCATGGTGTTTATACTTGCATACTATTGTTTGTACAGATGAACGTGGTGCTTTCAGGCGTTTGGAAATTGCTCCCAAGGATGAACCAGACTTGTGGAGGTCTACAATTTATTTTCTGAGGTCTTGGCTGATTTCTTTTGATTTTCCCATAATGTCAAGCAAAGAGGCACTGAGTTTGAAGGTAGGCCTTGAAATACATCCACAGGTACACCTCCAATTGACTGAAATTATGTCAATTAGCCTATCAGAAGCTTCTAAAGACATGACATAATTTTCTTGAATTTTCCAAGCTGTTTAAAGGCACAGTCAATTTGTATGTAAACTTCTGACCCACTGGAATTGTGATATAGTGAATTATAAGTGAAATAATCTGTCTGTAAACAATTGTTGGAAAAATTACTTGTGTCATGCACAAAGTAGATGTCCAAACAGACTTGCCAAAACTACAAGAATTTTGCGGAGTGGCTGAAAAACTAGATTTAATGACTCCTACCTAAGTGTATGTAAACTTCCGACTTCAACTGTAGGTATTCAGACCCTTTGCTATGAGTTTCTAAATTGAGCTAAGGTGCATCCTGTTTACATTCATCATCCTTGAGATGTTTCTACAACTTGATTTAGGTCCACCTGTGGTAAATTCTATATAAGGTCCTACAGTTGACAGTGCATGTCAGAGCAAAAACCAAGCCACGAGGTTGAAGGAATTGTCTATAGAGCTCCAAGACAGGATTGTGTCGAGGGACAGTTTCTGGGAAGGGTACCAAAACATTTCTCCAGCGTTGAAGGTCCCCAAGAACACAGTGGTCTCCATCATTCTTAAATGGAAGAAGTTTGGAACCACCAAGACTCTTCGTAGAGCTGGCCGCCCTGCCAAACTGAGTAATTGGGGGAGAGGTCTATGGTCAGAGAGGTGACCAAGAACCCGATGGTCACTCTGACAGAGCTTCAGAGTTCCTCTGTGGAGATGGGAGAACCTTCCAGAAGGACAACCAGCACTCCACCAATCAGGCCTTTATGGTAGAGTGGCCAGACGGAAGCCACTCCTCAGTAAAAGGCACATGACAGCCCGCTTGGAGTTTTCCAAAAGGCACCTAAAGACTTTCAGACCATGAGAAACAATATTATCTGGTCTGATGAAACCAAGGTTGAACTCTTTGGCCTCAATGACAAGCATCACATCTGGAGGAAAACTGGCACCATCCCTACTGTGAAGCATGGTGGTGGCAGCATCATATTGTGGGGATGTTTTTCAGTGGCAGGGATTGGGAGACTAGTCAGAATCGAGGCAAAGATAAACGGAGCAAAGTACAGAGAGATCCTTGATGAAAACCTGCTCCAGAGCGCTCAGGTCCTCAGACTGGGTCGAAGGGTTCACCTTTCAACAGGACAACGACCCTAAGCACACTGCCAAGACAACGCAGGAGTGGCTTCAGGACAAGTCTCTGAATGTTCTTGAGTGGCCCAGCCAGAGCTCGGACTTGAGAGGATCTGCATAGAAGAATGGGAGAAACTTCCCAAATACATGTGTGCCAAGCTTGTAGTGTCATACGCAAGAATTGAATTGAATTTATTTTCTTCCAATGAATTTGGCTCTAGCATTTGAACTGTTTGGCTATGAGCTATTATGGATATATTAAACTTTGATTAACTTACCTCTTACCTTTTACCTTTTAAATATTACATTTTACTTTTACATTTTGAAACTGAATGCAATACTAATTCAATTCAGTTTCAAATCATGAAATACAAGTTCAATTTATGAGTTCAATGATTCAATTTGTGCATTAAACATTCCAAAATATTACATTCAAATTCAATATCCTAATTCAAAATTATGAAATTCAAATGCAATTTCTGTTTGCACTGAAATCGCTCCATACACTAGCCTCTTGGCAAGTACGCTGTTTGACTGCCCTACCAAGAGCATACTCTGCCTGTCTACAGGCCAGGGGCACAACTTCCTTTAGCTAACTGAAAGGATTTTAATTGCAAAATATACTTATGGAAGCAAGAGGATACAAAACAGAAAATATCCTCAACACTGTCTGACCCCACTCATTACCTACTCATCGACATTCTTCTCTCAGTAACTAGCACAACACTCCCTTTCAATTGCAGATTTTTGTATTTTTTTGTATTTCACCTTTATTTAACCAGGTAGGCTAGTTGAGAACAAGTTCTCATTTGCAACTGCGACCTGGCCAAGATAAAGCAAAGCAGTTCGACACATACAACAACACAGAGTTACACATGGAATAAACAAACATACAATCAATAATACAGTAGAAAAATCTATATACAGCATGTGCAAATGAGGTAGGATAAGAGATGTAAGGCAATAAATAGGCCATGGTGGCGAAGTATGACTTGTGGAGATGACTTGCAACCAGCTTTGCTGTTTTATCTAATTGTCACTCTCAACATTCCTCAGACTTTCTGTCATTATATATATTCCCCACATTGTCCATAAAATGGCACCAGGAAACTGCCTCAAACACCTTTATTATTATAGTCTGTTTTTGCTCCCAAGTCACTGAGAGCTGCCAAAATTCCTGTCTTTAAAAGGACATGCGTATTGAAAGGTATAATCAAGTTAGTTAAATAAAGGAACCTTGTCATCATAATAAAGTAACAGATGGATAATTCCATTCGAATTATTCGGTTTTAATACTGGAGATTAGTGGCCATTTTTACTCATTCATTGCACAAGGGGGTGCCAAACTATCACTTTCTGAGTTGGGGAAAACACCAGGCAGTTTAGGAAGGACTAGGGAGGCATGGTTCCAATTGCTGTTTTCTCTATGTTGCAAAAACACAGCTCTGTTCTATATTTGAATGTGGGGTAATGTTAACACTACTTACAGGGTTTGAGTAGGGCTTGCCTTGGTGAACACCACAGTTAATTAGAAGTTGGATCAAGCTACATTTAATTACACTTTTGCACTTCACTGTAAGGGGCACAATGTTTTGGACTGTTTATGACAAGTTCCTATAGTTAGGCTACATTCGTTAGTGGAGTATCCGTCTTCTTCCTCAAGTTTTTACTCTTTCTCTTGAGTCAGAGGATTCAAGAATAAGATAAATGCATTTCTTTATGTTATGCATCACTCCTGGCCCCAGCTTGAGGTGAGCTGTACAGTGTCAGGGTGAAGATTCCTCGAGCCCTAGGGGCTTCCTCTGGCCGATTACTGTTTTGTGTCTTCACCTGACTTGTGAATAGAAAATGGCCTCCAGGGTGCGTGAGTGATCTACACATACCAAAGTTTCACATCAATGCTGGGCCAACACACACCATACATTATTTTTTAATATCACTCACTCAGAATTTGTGCATAGGCTTTTTTTTGTTATTTAAGAGAAAATGTTGTCCCTACAGATTTGAGAGGGTTGAATCCTATTGCTTTATGGGCTCTGCTCAGTGCTGTTGAGTCCTACATACCTAAACTCCTTCCCCTGCTCTCTCCATCCCAGTGGGGCTCTGAGGAATTTAAAGCAACTCCATTGTACCCCTCCCTCTCATCTCCTTCCTGAGCCTGAGGCTTTTCTGCAGGCCTGTAGCCAGGCTGATAGACGCTGATGTGATGTGGCTCGTTGACTCTAACATGGCCTAGGTGTCTCTCTCTGCTCCCCTTTCTTTCTCTCTAGGGTAGACCTGGACAGGCTCTGGGTTGTGTCTTGGCTTCAGGCCGTGATGTGTTCACTGTTTAGGGCCTAGAGAGCCTTTTAACAGTGATTCATCAGATACATCCCTATAGAAGTAGTATGTATGTATGTATGTAGACCAAAACCCCACCTCCATAGCATGGGATTGCATAGACACTTCTGGGTAGTTTTGAGTATGTTCATTTCTCTAAACTCTCGTGTTCTGAGTTCTCACTGTGATGTCTGGACTGGAGAGATGCCACAGGATTTCGTTAGTTCAGGTGCATAGATAGATGTGTGTACATAGCTGTTAATATGTACAGTATCAGTCAAAAGTTTGGACACATACTTGTTCCAGGGTTTTTAATTTATTTTTTACTTTTTAGTGAAGACATCTCAACTATGAAATAACACACATGGAATCATGTAGTAACCAAAAAAGTGTTAAACAAATCAAAATATATTTTATATTTGAGATTCTTCAAAGTAGCCACCATTTGCCTTGATGACAGCTTTTCACACTCTTGGCATCCTCTCAACCAGTTTCATGAGGTAGTCACCTGCAATGCATTTCAATTAACAGGTGTGCCTTGTTCATTTGTCGAATTTCTTTCTTTCTTAATGCGTTTAAGCCAATCAGTTGTTGTGATAACTGACAGTCCATCATTACTTTAAGACATGAAGGTCAGTCAATCCAGAACAGTGCAGTTGCAAAAACCTTCAAGCCCTATGATGAAAGGAAGACCCAGAGTTACCCCTGCTGCAGCGGATAAGTTCATTAGAATTACCAGCCTCAGAAATTACAGCCCAAATAAATTCTTCACAGAGTTCCAAGTAATAGACACATATCAACATCAGCTGTTCAGAGGAGACCGCGTGAATCAGGCCTTCATGGTCGAATTGCTGAAAAGAAACCACTACTAAAGTACACCAATAATAAGAAGAGACTTGCTTGGGCTAAGAAACACAAGCAATGCACATCAGACCAGTGGAAATCTGTCCTTTGGCCTGTTGAGTCCAAATGTGAGATTTTTTTGGTTCCAACCGCTGTGTCTTTGTGAGATGCAGAGTAGGTGAACGGGTGATCTCTGCATGTGTAGTTCCCACCATGAAGCATGGAGGTGTGATGGTGTTGTGGTGCTTTGCTGGTGACACGGTCAGTGATTTTATTTAGAATTCAAGGCACAATTAACCAGCATGGCTACCACAGCATTCTGCAGCAATACGCCATCCCATCTGGTTTGCGCTTAGTGGGACTATCATTTATTTTTCAACAGGACAATGACCCAACACCTCCAGGCTGTGTGAGGGCTATTTGACCAAGAAGGAGAGTAATGGGAGTGCTGCATCAGATGACCTGGCCTCCACAATCACCTGACCTCAACCCAATTGAGATGGTCAGGGATGAGAGTTGGACCGCAGTGAAGGAAAAGCAACCAACAAGTGCTCAGCATATGTGGAACTCCTTCAAGACTGTTGGAAAAGCATTCCAGGTGAACCTGGTTGAGATAATGCCAAGAGTGTACAAAGTTGTCATCAAGGCAAAGTGTGGCTACTTTGAATAATCTAAAATGTATTTTGATTTGGGTAACACTTTTTTTGTTTACTACATGATTCCATATGTGTTATTTCATAGTTTTGAGGTCTTCACTATTATTCTACAACGTAGAAAATAGTATAAATAAAGAATCCCTGAATGAGTAGGTGTGCCCAGATTTTCGACTGGTACTGTATGTATCATGCATCTGAGCTTTTATGTAGTGCTATACGGGTGATAAACCTTTTTATTCAAGTGTTTGGCATGGAAAATACTGTAAATAACCTAAATAAACAGCTTCTGCTGTTGTGCTCATCATAGATTTAGTGAGGTAGAAATTATGTTTGTCAGTACATATATAATAGGAGCATTGATGCAGTGTGCAAGTGCTGTACACAACAAGTATCCCTGCTGTCCCCAGTTAGCTATATATTTTTTCCAGTGTATATATACCAGACCCGTATACATCGTCCTCTGAAATAGTGATACACATACAGTTACAAAGGATCAACAACAGTCGCAACAAATACTGTAACTTGCCTCACCCATTTTGTCTCAGCGTGAGAGCTGCTCAGAACCTGGCTGTGACCGGAATGGCTCTGATTCCCCTTTCCAAGAACACTTGATTGATGATGCAAATTTGTCAGCGAGCGATTCACTGTCGACTTGGCCCCGGTTTGACGAGACCCCTAAGCCTAGGGAGTGTGAAAAACACAACATGGAATAGGGAACACGAGTTTGGATGGGCTGGCAGACGGAGGAGGCCTTACATAGAGTAAGATTTACTGAGAGGATGGATGATATAGTGTACTGAGCCACTTCCAGTGTTTTCCGTAAGTACGTGGAGTACGCAGCCAAATAGAAAAAATAGCCAGCCAGGGAGTTCTGGACCTCCTCCACACACTCACTCAAAAATGCAGAGCAAGCTCTCTTTAGGTGGCCTCTGGTACATTCTAATGCCTTGATTCCATCTAAATGCAGCTAAATGATTTAATACTTTTATTGACTTTACCTCCCAGATTGGTAATATTAGTTTTAGTATTGAATAGAAAGACATGACTTTACAATTAAAATTAATTCAAATGTATGTATTCAGTGTGCTAGTTGTTTTAGATAACGCCTAGGGCTGTTACAGTGACTGTATTACCGCCACACCGGCGGTCACGAGTCATAAAGGCCGTCAAATTACACTTGACTGTTTAGTCACAGTAATTAGGCTTCTCCAAATTCTGATGCTGCTGACGGTCATTAGTAGTCTACCAAACTTGCTAACTGCCTGGTACCAGCACTCTATTGTCCCTCTAATTACTCTGACATCAATGCAAATGTAATCGAAAATCTATTCAAACACTTCATGAGAGCCCATGAGCTCATGTTGTGCAATATTTCTATAGGCTATGCAATGGCGCGAGAACAGAGTGATGGCCTCTTAAAAAGAGGAGGCTCCCCTCTGCTTTCTATAGGCTAGGCCTACTATATTTACATCTAAACGTTCCTAATATTAAGCACATGGAGTATAGCCTACCTGGCTGGCATGAAAATGAACCATGGGAAAAGTGTCCTTTATTTTTTTTATTTAAGTACATAGATGACATGTATTTTTCCCCCCGCTGCCCATGTTTTGAGACCGCTGCATGATAATGGTCCCTTCTAAATCAATATAAATTGTATATGTAAAGACAAGATTAAATCAAGAATAGTGAAAGATTAGTGGAATCTGTGTGGGTAGCTGGACAGGTAGGATGACTGACAGTGAAGGTGAACAGGTGGTCACAGGTCAGGTGACAGAGGAATGGATGAGACTGAGGCAGGAATTCCTTTAACCATAAAGTGGTATATTTACTGAGCAGTATGTGCTGGATAACAAAGGAAACAGAATAAAGTGTATCCAATCAAATTCATAATCACAAAGATCAAATCATAACAATCATTCATTATTAACATAATTAGGGAATTCAGCAATCCAGTTCATTACGAAGTCAATAGGGATCATCCTTGAGTCATTTAGGCTCGTAACTATTTATCATGAGAAGAATAATACAAACAGTGATCGGTTATTCAATCTATAATCCCCATTAGTTTGATATTAGAATCGATCACTTCAGCAAACAATGATGTTTGATATTGTGTCTTCATATATACATTACATATTAACCATATATCGATGGCATAATTGCCATTTGATGATCCGTAGGGCTGTGATCATTGAACATTTACATTACACAATAGGTTTAAAGCGTGCTCTTCCAAGCCGCGCTCCGCGGTGATAACTATAAACAATAACTGATGGCCCGCTCTCCTGATCGCAACAGATAGTTCAGCTGAAAGGTAACAGATTCGGTGGATTTACTTGGATTCATGGACGCACAAAACTTCTGGATTAGACGGAGTTAAGGAAGAGAAAACAGCGAGATCGGGCGATGTCGATTTCCTCCTTTTATGGAGTTGACATGTGTCGGACATTTCCACCTGACCTAATTAAAGCGCCCCTGGCCCAGCTGAGCAAGTGGCCATGAATTAAAGGATTCTTCCACCAACTCCATGGCCCTTTTCTACAAATAGGCTAATATTGTCACCCATCAGACTATCACTTGTGAATTATCACTTGTCCCTCTGCAGCAGACATATGGTGAGCAATATGTTTGGAACATCGAATGGCAATCGAATCTCAATACATATAGAATCGGAATACGTACAAGTATTGTGATATTATCGTGTATTGAGGTCCTTGGCAGTTCCCAGCTCTGCCTTCCAGTATGCAAATTAGGGAGCCAAATCAGGTTCGCGAACAACCATCACTAGGCTACACTGACGAGTCACTTTAGCGGTCTCTGACAAGTCTCGACATGGGCTTTGACTTGTCCCGATGCGATACCCTAGACATATAACTACGTTGTATGATTTATGAATATCAAAGGGATATAGGAGACTGACTTTATTCAGTCAGATTGACATCTTTTATAAACTAGTCAACACTTGCTGTTCGGTCATCAATAAAAGCACAGTAAATATGCCCCCAACTCCGTGACTGTATAGGCCTATGAAACAAGCAAAAGAAAATAAGTATATGTGCCACAAAACAATAATTAAATGGTTTTCAACTCATGATTACCACTTACATGGGACGTGTACATTTACTCACAGGAGATAATGAAGAAGCATCATGTTCTCCCTCTGTGAAAATAAATTTGACTGCAGCCAACCACAGCGTACAAAAATAACACCGGTACCGAGAGGTGGGACAGACAGCAGACAGACAAACTAAGTTTCCCTGTCATCGTTCACTTTGTGACTGTCCTATCAATAGATCACTAGAAGATACATATCTTTCGTTCTAGCGGGAGAAGGCTATACAGACTTCTGACTAGCGAATTGAAACTTTTAAATTAAAAGAAGCCTAGTTCATTTATTAAGTGGAAAAAGTAGCCGGCCCTACAATAAGTCCGTTATCGGCTATTAAGCCGACGGCCGGCACTTATGGAAAACACTGCACTTCCTCTGAAGAGCTGGGCCTGGGGGAGCAGATGGAGTGGAAAGCCAAGGGAGAACAGTCAAGATGCACCATGGCCTGTGGGGCAATACCTGCTCGGTTCCTTTCAAAATAACTTGAAATAACAGGCAAGGTTATCCCATCTCACCTCTGCTATTTTTGTCTATGGTGCCCCTGGCACAGGCAATTTGACAATCGAATGAAATTACACCGATATCTCTCAATTCTACCGATCACCATCTCATTATATGCCAACGATATCTCACTTTATCAAAAAAATGTATCTCAATCACTCCCAAAAGTTTTGAAGATAGACAAATTCAGCTCTCTCAAGTTCAAAAATACATCTAACCAAATCTGCCATACTGCTTCTCAAGACCCCGATGGAGGACTTAATCTCCACTTATGAAATCCCAATCCTTTCCCATTTTAAATATTTGTGAATAGATATACAGTATTTACTTCCTTCGATAAAACCATTTCCAGAAATTAACAGAATGCTCAGATCAATTAAATTCAACCTCAGTAGATGGACTAATATCCCAGTTGCTTTAACCAGACAAATAAACTCAGCAAAAAAAGAAACGTCCTCTTACTGCCAACTGCGTTTATTTTCAGCAAACTTAACATGTGTAAATATTTGTATGAATATAACAAGATTCAACAACTGAGACAAACTGAACACGTTCCAAAGACATGTGACGGAATAATGTGTCCCTGAACAAAGAGGGTGTCAAAATCAAAAGTAGCAGTCAGTATCTGGTGTGGCCAAAGTGCATCTCAAGTGCATCTCCTCCTCATAGACTGCACCAGATTTGCCAGTTCTTGCTCTGAGATGTTACCTCACTCTTCCACCAAGGCACCTGCAAGTTCCTGTAATGGCTCTAGCCCTCACTCTCCAATCCAACAGGTCCCAGACGTGCTCAATGGGATTGAGATCCGGGCTCTTCGCTGGCCATGGCAGAACACTGACATTCCTATCTTGCAGGAAATCACGCTCAGAACGAGCAGTATGGCTGGTGGCATTGTCATGTTGGAGGGTCATGTCAGGATGAGCCTGCAGGAAGGGTACCACATGAGGGAGGAGGATGTCTTCCCTGTAACACACAGCGTTGAGATTGCCTGATGATGCTGTTACACACCGCCCCAGACCATGACGGACCCTCCACCTCCAAATTGATCCCGCTCCAGAGTACAGGCCTCGGTGTAACGCTCATTCCTTCGACGATAAACGCGAATCTGACCATCATCCTTGGTGAGACAAAACCACGACTCGTCAGTGAAAAGTACTTTTTGCCAGTCCTGTCTTGTCCAGCAATGGTGGGTTTGTGCCCATAGGCAGCGTTGTTGCCGGTGTTGTCTGGCGAAGACCTGCCTTACAACATGCCTACAAGCCCTCAGTCCAGCCTCTCTCAGCCTATTGCGGACAGTCCGAGCACTGATGGAGGGATTGTGCGTTCCTGATGTAACTCGGAGTTGTTGTTGTATTGCCATCCTGTACCTGTCCTACAGGTGTGATGTTCGGATATACCGATCCTTTGCAGGTGTTGTTATTGTTACATGTGGTCTGCCACGGCGAGGGACGATCAGCTGTCTGTCCTATCTCCCTGTAGCGCTGTCTTAGGCGTCTCACAGTACGGACATTGCAATTTATTGCCCTGGCCACATCTGCTGTCCTCATGCCTCCTTGCAGCATGCCTAAGGCACATCTACGCAGATGAGCAGTGTGGTGTTTTTCAGAGTCAGTAGAAAGGCCTCTTTAATGTCCTAAGTTTTCATAACTGTGACCTTAATTGCCTACTGTCTGTAAGCTGTTAGTGTCTTAATGACCGTTCCACAGGTGCATGTTCATTAATTGTTTATGGTTCATTGAACAAGCATTGGAAACAGTGTTTAAACCCTTTACAATGAAGATCTGTGAAGTTATTTGGATTTCTACGAATTCTTTTGAAAGACAGGGTCCTGAAAAAGCGGCGTTTTCTTTTTTTGTTGAGTTTATTTATTGTCAAAATGAATATATTGCAACAGCTGAATTTCTGTAGTTCAATGCTTCTCTTGTCTCCCCCTTCTAGCTATTGGGATAAAATCCATAGTGCGGTTTCAAATATGACAAGGTAAAGTTAACTTGCTTAGAGGGAGAGACGTAGCAGAACTATTCGTACCAAACATTTCAATTGTATTTCCAGGGATTTGCATTTCATCCTAAATTGGTTTTGACATGATTATTCTGCCCCCTGGCTTAGTATAGAGAGAAATATGGTGTCTCCTATTGCCTAGGAAGAGGTGGTCTTCACTGATACATCCCTTAAATATTATAAACTACACTTTGGTCCTATTGTTGTGCACACCATTTCTATTTGGCGCAAAATTGAAAAACAATGCAACTGGGAATCAAAATTACATGGCAATACTCCAATATTTCACAATAACTCCCTGCTATATTGCAACCCTCAATGGTCCAAACGTTGAATCCGTACCCTTGCCGATATCATGGACAGTAGTGGTTTGAGAAAATTCAAAGATTTGAAAAACAAATACTCATTACAGGGCAAATCTTTTTTTCTATATTTATAACTTAGGAGTTCCTTGGGAAACCAAACTACCGAACCATCCAATGATGGGATTTATAAATGAATTATTTGGGCTCCCGAAAGGACTGATCTCTAAAATATATAAACAACTTTTGGAAAGCTTATGTTCTGAGTTTGAACAACTCTTTAACTGGAACAGAATATGAACAAATTTGACCTTGGCATCCCATAATCCAAATCATCAACTTAAATATTTTAAGTTTGTTCACAGACTGTATTAAACACAAATAAAATGTTTTATGATGAGATTGGCCCCAACTGTTCACTGTGTTCCCTAAATCAGGTTGGCACATTCCTCCATATGATGTGGAAGTGGGCACAATCTTAGTTGCTAGGGGGTGTGCGAAGGGGTGGTAAACATGGTTTCCAGGGATGAGTGGTTTGGATGGAGACATGTTGTTTGGGGGATTGGGAGGTTGGTGGTGGAGGCCCAATTCTATTTTTTGTTTGATTTTCCTGAATGTATTATTAATTATTAAACTGTATATATTTCTTACTGTTTCTTTCTTTTGAGCGGCAGCCTACGGGTACAGGTTTTTATAAACTTAGAATTTGAAATGGATAATGTACCTTAGACTGAAAATTTAGGCCTAGTACTCGAGTGGCTCCAGGAATCTTATTCACATTTGTAAAACGAAAGCGAATTACATCTGTGTATGCGCTGTAACTCTATGTATCATTTTAGCACAGGGTATATACACTGTAGGCAGTTTATTCGATACACCACCCCGTTCACAAAAATGGTTCGCTCCTACAGATAGTCACATAGCTTAATATATAAAGCAGACAGACAGGCATTGAGGCATTCAGTTACTGTTTGATTGAACGTGAGAATGGGAAAAAGCGACTTTGAGCATGGTATGATCATCGGTGCCAGGCGTGCCCGTTCCAGTATCTGAGAAACCTCCATCCTCCTGAGCTTTTTACGTATGACAGTGTCTAGGTTTTACAGAGAATAGAATGACAAACAAAAACATCCGGTCATCGGCAGTCCTGTGGTCGAAAACAGCTAGTTGATGAGTGGTCGAAAGAAAATGGCAAGAATCGTGCAAGCTAAGCTAACAGGTGGGCCACAAACAGGCAAATAATGGCGCATTACAACAGTGGTGTGCAGAACGGCATCTTGGAACGCACAACTCGTTGGTCCTTGTCACGGATGGGCTATTGCAGCAGACGACCACACCGGTTCCACTCCTTTCAGCTGAAAACAAGAAGCGGCTCCAGTGGGCACTCGATCACCAACACTGGACAATTGAGGAATGGAAAAACATGAGCTGATACGGCGAATTCCACTTTCTGGATGTCCTTTGGGTGGTGGACAATTCTTGATACCCACGGGAAACTGTTGAGCGTGAAACTCAGCCGCGTTGCAGTTCTTGACACACTCAAACCAGTGCGTCTGGCATCTACTACCATACCCAATTCAAAGGCAATTAAATAGTTGGCCTTGCCCATTCACCATCTGAATGGCACACATACACAATCCTTGTCTCAATTGTCTCAAGGTTTAAAAATCCATCTTTAACCTGTCTCCTCCCCTTCATCTACACTGATTTGAAGTGGATTTAACAAGTGACATCAATTAGGATCATATCTTTCATCTGGTCAGTCTGTCATGGAAAATGCAAGAGATCCAAATGTTTGGTACACTCCGTGTATATTGGTTGATAAAATGTTGAATCTATCGCAATACGATTGTTTCACTCAACCCATAGGCTCTACACATCATTTGTTGAACAGATGATCCACAGAATTCCACGTTCTTAACACATTGTCAGATTAATATTTTTCCCCTCTATCAATGCCACGTTGTTCTTTCTCTGTATTCTCAGATTATTTATTTTACTGACCTCCTCCTGTGTGTGTGTGTGTGTTTGTGTCTGTTCAGTGTGTGAAAACAGAGGCAGTGTTCTACTGTGAAGGCTAGAGGGGGTCTGCCCTGACCCAGTGTCTAGGGGAGGTGATAAGCCTTTCCTGTAGTTAGTGCCTTGCCTCATAGCAGTCCTGTGGGTCGCCTGCCGGCTCTCAGCCACAGGATATTGTTCTGGGCCGGATTAAGGGGACCCATTTAAACAGCTGGCCCACTCCAGGCCCAGAGAGCTGACCCCCAGGGTCCCAACGCCACCATTCAGACTACAGAAAACAAACTGGCTACTAAACCCCAAATCACTGTGCATAATATGGACGTATCTATGCTATTTTGCTATCACACCTCAGGAGTATACTTGGGCGGTATCAAAACAAGCCCAGTAGGTGCTGAGGGGGACTCCTGTTGTAAGAGGTGGTCCTCTGGGCCATTTTTTTGCAGCTATTCACCCTAACATTCCTCTGAGGTCCAAACTTGGTGTGGAAATCTCTTTTTCTTCGCTATCCCTAAAATCATGCGCTAGGCTACTATTTCATGTGTTCTATGAGTTAGTTACATTCTCACGTTTAGTATATTACAGTTATGTCAAGACATTATAGACATGTTTTTTGTCTGTTTTTTTATTTTCAAGGTGTTTCAAATGGGAGAAACTAAGAGTCTCACACGCCATGCCAGTAGCCTGCATTCTTTGTTTGTTTCCAGCCACTAGGCCCATGTAGACTCCTGGGTCTTGTTAATTTGCTACGGTGTGCACTAATTAATTAACAAAAATCACGCTTTTCTTTTTGGACAGTTTCATGTAGTTCCTCTCTAATTCGTTCTGTTTGGTGCACATGTAGACTGAGTGTTCCTCTCTAATTCGTTCTGTTTGGTGCCCATGTAGACTGAGTGTTCCTCTCTAATTCGTTCTGTTTGGTGCCCATGTAGACTGAGTGTTCCTCTCTAATTCGTTCTGTTTGGTGCCCATGTAGACTGAGTGTTCCTGGTTGTTTAGGCTATATCTCTTTCTTTCTTCCGGGGCCAACATCGCTCGCTGGCGGTCAGCGAACACTGCTGTCAGGGGAGTAGGCATGCTAGGCCCTAACTTTGATCCTAATTGATGTAACAGTGGTGGTAAAAGGCAAGTCTTCGTGCGGTAAGGATATTCGTTGTTTATTGTTGGGTTCATTACCCCCGGCAGCTTTATTGACCTAGAAGGACACTTTGGGTTTAGGCTGAGGTGATGGGAGGTTTCTCTGGTGGCAGGGGAGGAGGTGGGAACCTCTAGTCTGTAATCAAGTGGGAGGGGCCTGGCCTCTCTGTGACCCTAGAAGACTAAAGTATCCTTTCTCAGGGTTGCTCATGGGGTTTCCCAGCATGCATTTCTCTCTTAAGTTGCCATGTATTGTAAACCAAGCTTGTTGACTTACAACATCTTGGAGGAAGTCAATAATGAGGCATCCATCCATCCATCCACAGAGAGCAGGCGCACCAAAATATTTTCTGTGGGGGGACAATCTTATCTCCCCCTCCATGTACATAGGGGGGACAATGGTGAAATTTGAGGTGAATAGCGACAGGGCAAAATGTGTTGACATTCTCTGCCCTGCTGTTGAGGTCCAGGTATGCGGCAGAATGGAAGGTGTTTATTTGGTTTTCCAACTATGTCACCCCTCTGCCTCTTTTCCCCCTTCCTTTTTGTTGTTTGGCCGTTGTTGGGTACCAGTTACATATTTGTGTTATCTGTAAAACATACACTATTTTTGTGTTTATTTTATTTCTAAGATACAAATGACTAAGGGTGTGAATGTATTCTATTGGTTTCATTTGTAAGATCAAACAGTCACAATTATTTTATGATTGATTTAATCGATATGCTCCGATGAGTAGTTTTGAACTATTAGTCCATTCAGTAAAGGTACATGTCTGATCTAGTTGTCTCTCTTCCAGCCTATGTTCCAGGCCTGTCTGTAAGGTGTTTGTGTCTTTCTGTGTGTATGACCTATATCTGTAGACCGAGGAAGTGGAAGCGGAGGTGGAGAGGGGCCAAAAACATAAACAAGGGCCCCAATCTCTTGTCACCTGATATAAGAGCATTTCAGAAATGAAGCCCATCGTATCACACAGCAAAAGAAAAGTGTTTTGTCAACCTCCTCCCCTCCCCCCTCTTATGTTTTCTTAGATACCAACTGCACCTCGCTTCCTCGCTTTTTCTCTCTAACACAAAAGATCCACAAAAAGTTTCCATGCCTGCGACGTCAAGCGGTCTCTCAAAACAAAAAGCACAGTGTCGGAACGATATGAGGGGGGTGAAAAATGCATGATAACGAACAAAAACCCGAGAACCGCTACAAGCCATTGTGTAAAAATGGAATAGACCCAGGCGTTATGCTATCTCATCAACTGCTTTGTGATTGAGGAGAGCAAGACCCCAACCCCCAATGCTATATAAGGCAATGAAATGTGTTTTGTTTCGATGTGCCCCTACTCTATTCTCCAGAGGGACAGAGGATGGGATATTTTTTCTTCTTTCAATTTAAAAGGTTTTATCGGCATGGGAAACATGTTTCAATTGCCAAAGCAAAATAAATGGACAATAAACAAAAGTGTAATAAACAATAAAACTAACAGTAAACATTACACTCAAATGGTATATTATGGCAATGTACAGTGTTGTAAAAATGTGCAAATAGTTGAAGTACAAAAAAGAATCCGTTAATACGGGTTGTATTTACAATGGTGTTTGTACTTCACTGATTGCCCTTGTTCTTTTTCTCTCTATATTTCTCTCTTTTCTTTTCTCTCTCTTTTCCCCTAGTTGTTTTCCTACTTTTATCTCTGTACGCCAGATGATACATCTGCCTTTGCTGTTGCTCGGCACTGATTGTGAGATTGGGTTTGCTGGCCTGTTGCTCTATGTATAAACCATGGTAAATATTTATTTGGAGATCATTAGTTGGGTAAATGAATCCATGAATGGTACAGGCCATCAGAACCAGTGCTTTGGGGAGGCCACTCTGCAAGGAGTTACTACGTACTGGATGTGTATGAGGTTAGAAAGTCAATGCCATTTTGTATTTATTACAATGTTCATTGATTTTGCACCTCATAAATCCATCAACCCTTACTTCTTTCCTCCTTTATTCTGTGAGACGCAGCATCGCAAACAACAATTCTTTAAAGATGGCTTCCAAGCAGCTGTCTGTTTAGGGCACATGTTCCATTTGAGAGTTCAAAAACGTTGTTGTAATCAACATGCTTTTATCAGGCATTCACCCACCAACTGATTTAAGGTTTTAAGCCAACAGATGTTATTATTTTTAGATGCATATAGATCTTAAATCAAGGACTGAATGTCCTTTTGAAGCACATCTGAAATGCGTACTTATTTGAATTGTAACTCCAAGTAATCCCTAGTTGTCATTTTCACTAGTCCTGTTGTAGAAAATGGAAAGTTGTTTATCGTTCAGTGTGTTTTCTGGAGGGGTGTGTGCCAGCCTGGTGGTTGTACTGCCCCAGTGAGGGCATAGTTGCCTGGGACTTGTTCACCCCCCTCCCCCCTGTGGTCCAGGGGCCCTGGCCCTCCTAGCCTCAGACTGGTAGAGCTGATAAGGGTTTCAGACATGCGTGAAGGACTGGGGAGATAACAGCACTCACCTAGGGGAAGTGGCCATATCAGATTCCTCCATCGCAATCACCTCGGACTGATAAAGCTGTCAAAATGGCTTTGCTCTGACGTTTCCTAGGACTATCTCCAACGGCTATCGTTGTCTTCCCAGGTAGGTTGAAATGGGAAGAAAAGTGAAAGATTGTAGTAGAGATTTTTTCCCTCCCTCCGTTCTTAAAGTGTGAAATCATTAGAAGTTAGTGTCTGACCCCACTTACTGAAGATACAGGAGTGATGAATGTTGGGCTGGTCTCCGTCCTCCTACCACACACAGTAATATCCTGAGGTGTCTGAGGAACAGCGTTTTAATGAAAAAACATGGAGGGGGCTGGAGGCACCCTAGATCTGTGGAAATATCTCAGAGCTGGATTAGTGTAAACCAATTTTATGGAGGGTCAGGCATAAAACCCACTAAAAGAGGCAGTTCCAAGAAGGCTCTGAGGGACTGCATACCTAAGCAAAACCCCTTTTCTCAACAGTCCTGTAAAGTTACTAAAATTCCCCACTTCCACTTCTTCCATGACCACAAGCCACATTCTCACTCTGCCATAACCACGTTCCCCACTGCAACCACTATGAACTCAACCACAAGTGGTTGTTGCATCATGAGAGGCGAGTGTATATAGTCTATGGACTAATACCCAGAGCTGCTGCTCACACATGGACCACATTCAAGTGCAAGCAGTGGGAAAGAGCTGCACCCGAGTACCTCCCCCTTCACCACCCGACCCCAAAAGGCCCATGATGTATGTAGCCTAGATGACTTATTGGCAGACAACTAGCTGCCTTGTTCAGCATGGATAGAGGAATGGAGTTTTTAGCCTCACTGATTTAGCCAATTACCTAATTTAAGAAAATTGAGGAACGAAAGCAACGGATATGGGATACGTGAGTGAAAAGAGGGACGTTTATCTGAAAAGGCTGTGGCTCCACGCCACCCTGCTTATTGTAACCTTTACTGAGAGAGAGAGGCATGTGTGGACCCAGGTGGTTGCAGTCACGTAGTGAAGAAAGATGTACGTAGTCACAGAGACCAATTTTGTTAAATGTTTTTGATCAATTTTGAGATTGTGGTAAATTGGGAAAGACCTAAAGGCTTCTTTTCAGATTCGTGCTCCGAAGTAAGGTGTTGAGAATGATTCAGAATTCCTAAGAAAGAAGCATAGTAGGAATTTTAGATGAAAGTTGTGGTTGAATATTCCCATTATGTTAAAGTACTAGAGGAAGGGGAAACCACCAGCCCTCAGTTTACCTGGACCCTGATGACAGTTTAAAAGGCCCCAGAAGTGGAGTATGAAAGATCGCAGAGTGTTTTGGCACCAGTACAGGATTATCCACAATCCTGGGCCCTTAAAATAGTCTTTGTGGCTTCCACCAAGTCCACTGATTCAGCCAAAAGCTGAAGAACTCTGCACTGGTTTTGGTGCATTGATTGACTGAAGACTATGCATAGTGGTTTGGGGCGGGAATCTGCCTTAGCATTATCTAGGTTAAGTGCTGCGATATTACTATTAAACACAGGCCAGGCGGCACGTTCTTAGATCATCCTCAGGGTTCACTAGTAGCGAACAACAGACAGAAGGAGGGATTGTAGGATGGAGATGTGAGGAACAGCCTGCTTCAGAAAGAGGTGGAATGATGTGACTGGAAGAATGGTGGGTTGGAAAGTTGGGGCGGGGGGGCTGAAAGATAACCACATCTCTCCATCGGGAGCCCCCAGACCAGATGGTAGAACCATTCATACTGTAGATGAGAGAGAATTGGTCAGAAAATGCCAACCACACTGCCACATCTAACGCTTACCTCCCATTGAGCGTGTCTGTAAATTAGACAGAACAAGGATGATCTCGAGTCTCTCTGACAATATTATTGCTAATGGCTGCCCTCCTGCGTGTGAGGAAGACCCTCATATCTCAGCCTGGTGTGATGGTTGTCTGTTCCTATTAGACGTGTCCCTGGGGCAGCTCTGTTGTGGGGAGCATCTCAGTCTCCCTCTCTCCCTCCCTCCCCATGAGGCCTGGAGCTGTTGAAAGCATACTTGGAGAGTTAATCAAGTCTGTGATTGATAGCTGCAATAACATTTAGGCTTGTCTTTTGGTATTGTTGTTATTGTTCCCACTCCAGAGAGGACAATGAATGAATGACTTCAGTACCCAAAAGTTTTGGGAATGTCTTCCATGTTTGTGGTGAGGGTTTATTAAATGGCCCGTTGAGGTTTCTCTCAGTGGTCTGGATTTAGTATGTTTAGGTCCATAGGGCAACATTGAAGCCTTAAATTGTGGTTAGATATATTAGAAAATAAAAGTGATTAAAATACTGGTGGGTTATTTGTGGTTCTTGGGTATTTGAGAACCTGATATGTCCCCTGAATCTATAACTACATCTTAAGAGTCATTTTAATTAACTTTGTTCTTTCGACGTTCTCAAAACCTGCTTTGTCCTTTGTTAATTTGGAACTTTCATTAACTTGAGACATTTGGAGACAACACAGCACAACAATATAGATTAAACCCCAGTAAATTAGGAAAAGAAACAATGAGGGGAAACAAACTCTCGCCACAAATTAAGGACACACATGTGGTCCATCATAACTCAGACCTCCTCCCTCTGTTCTCCAAACAAACCTATATAACATTAACAAATAGCGCAGCTAACAAGATGGCTGACATTATGCTGCCCGGAGAGGAGAGTCTGACCTCTGTTTTTCTGTATAGTTATTTATTTACTCTACTGCAGTTGTAATGTAAATCTGTCAGCATCACATATAGGCATCCTTTATTATACAGTACATGTCTGTTGAGTTCCTGTGGTAGAGAGCCTTTTGATTAATAACCTGATTTTTTTCCTCCCTGTACTTTCTAGGCTCCACACAGCACAGAGAGCCATCAAGCAGACCCAGGTGACGGTGCAGAAGATCGGGAAGGAGATTGAGGAGAAGCTGAGGACGACAGCGGCCTGCAACGAGCGGGTGAGTCAGCCAGCCACATACAGATCCTCCACTGATCTCTGCTCACCCACAACTCATCCTCTTGCAAACCCATTATCTATGTTGTGCCAATATCATGTGCTTACTATAATGATCAGTTTGTCAGATTAGACCTGGCTAGGAGAACTGAAGTCTTTGTTCTTTTTTTATTTGACCAAAGATGATTGTGCTCGTCCAGATGAGTAGCACTAGCAGCTACTCCTGTAGTCAGCCAAAACAACCACCTGGGATCATCCAGCAATAATAATCTGTGGACGGCACCAAGCTAGCACTAGGCTAAATGCTCAGCACATTGTAGATAGTGTATTACACAGATCCTTATAAATATGTAATTAGACCCTCAGGCTTTTATCATATAATCTATTTGGACAGATTAAGCTGTCACCCTCTATCGCCCTCAAACTCTGGACAGGGTTGGGGAGTAACGGATTACATGTAATCTGTTACATGTAACGGATAAATGTAGTAATCAGATTACAGATACTTTTGAAAAACGAGATGATTACTTCTAGGATGACTTTTAAATTCATAAAGGATGTTTTGTGCAAAAAATATTTAACACCTTTCTGTTTTCTCAATGATATTAAAATCAGCATTGAAAAAAGGCTCAAGTTTTTAAGTTTGTTCAACCTGTGCGAGTCTAATTTACAAGTCAGAGAACACTATGATGACACACCAGATGCATTTGATGGATTGCGGGAAAAAAGCAGGAATAGGTTTTTGTAGTCCAAGCTAAGTCTTCCAAAGATAATGCTGTCGGCATTTTCCAACTTGAATAAACACTTGGAGGTAAGGATGACAGCAGTGGTGTAGCCTACGGGCAATACGGGTATCACTTATTATTGATATCTAGGCTGCATAGCGCATTGATGTGATTCACACTGCTGCTCTCATTTAGCTATTTGCACCTTATGCATTGTAGATTTTTTGAATGTGGATGGCTGTTCACAAACGTATGTGTTTTTTACCCCAATAATGGTTTAATTGAAGAACTTTAACTGCCTATCAATCATTGTTTTGGCGACCAGGGGTATATTCATTAAGGAAACTGTTTACTGTTTAAGTACCAAATGGAAGCAAACAGAGTGAAACGAGGGTTTCTCTTGGACAAATTCAGATGACTCTCTCCGTTTCGTTACATTTGCTTCCGTTTCAGAAAGGTTTTGCAACAGAATCGGCATAATGAGTATTCCCCAGTGGTCAGCCAGTATAAAATGCGCTCTTGCAACTAGAGGTCGACCGATTATGATTTTTCAACGCCGATACTGATTATTGGAGGACCAAAAAAAGCCGATACCGATTAACCGGACAATTAAAAAATAAATAAATAAATATTAATTAAAATAATAATAATAAAAAAAAAAAAAAAAAAAAATGTAAACATAAAAACATATATGTATATTTATATATATATATTAGTTGTAATAATGACAATTACAACAATACTGAATGAACACTTATTTTAACTTAATATAACACATCAATAAAATCAATTTAGCCTCGAATAAATAATGAAACATGTTCAATTTGGTTTAAATAATGCAAAAACAACGTGTTGGAGAAGAAAGTAAAAGTGCAATATGTGCCATGTAAGAAAGCTAACGTTTAAGTTCCTTGCTCAGAACATGAGAACATATGAAAGCTGGTGGTTCCTTTTAACATGAGTCTTCAATATTCCCAGGTAAGAAGTTTTAGGTTGTAGTTATTATAGGACTATTTCTCTCTCTACCATTTGTATTTCATATATCTTTGACTAGTGGATGTTCTAATAGGTACTTTAGTATTGCAAGCCTAATCTCGGGAGTTGATAGGCTTGAAGTCATAAACAGCGCAATGCTTGAAGCATTGCGAAGAGCTGCGGGCAGACGCAGTAAAGTGACGTTTGAATGAATGCTTACGAGCCTGCTGCTGCCTTCCACCGCTCAGTCAGACTGCTCTATCAAATCATAGACTTCATTATAATATAATAACACACAGAAATACGAGCCGTAGAACATTAATGTGGTCAAATCCGGAAACTATCATTTCGAAAACAAAACATTTATTCTTTCAGTGAAATACGGAACCGTCCCGTATTTTATCTAACGGGTGGCATCCATAAGTATAAATATTGCTGTTACATTGCACAGCCTTCTATGTTATGTCATAATTACGTAAAATTCTGGCAAATTAGTTCGCAACGAGCCAGGTGGCCCAAACTGTTGCATATACCCTGACTCTGCGTGCAATGAACGCAAGAGAAGTGACACAATTTCCCTAGTTTAATATTGCCTGCTAACATGAATTTCTTTTAAATAAATATGCAGGTTTTAAAAAATGTACTTCTGTGTATTGATTTTAAGAAAGGCATTGATATTTAATGTTAGGTAAAATTCGGGCAACAATTGTGCTTTTTTCGCAAATGCGCTTTTGTTAAATCATCCCCCGTTTGGCAAAGTTGGCTGTCTTTGTTAGGAAGAAATGGTCTTCACACAGTTCGCAATGAGCCAGGCAGCCCAAACTGCTGCATATACCCTGACTCCGTTGCACAGAACACAAGAGAAGTGACACAATTTCCCTAGTTAAAAGAAATTCGTGTAAGCAGGCAATATTAACTAAATATGCAGGTTTAAAAATATATACTGTGTATCGATTTTAAGAAAGGCGTTGATGTTTATGGTTAGGTATGTTTTATGGTTAGGTGATTTAACAAGCGCATTTGTTTTTTCGCAAATGCGCTTGTTAAATCACCCGTTTGACGAAGTAGGCTGTGATTCATTGATAAATTAACAGGCACCGCATCGATTATATGCAACGCAGGAAAAGCTAGATAAACTAGTAATATCATTAACCATGTGTAGTTAACTAGTGATTATGATTGATTGTTTTTTATAAGATAAGTTTAATGCTAGCTAGCACCTTACCTTGGCTCCTTGCTGCACTTGCATAACAGGTAGTCAGCCTGCCATGCAGTCTCCTCGTGGAGTGCAATGTAATCGGCCATGATCGGTGTCCAAAAATGCAGGTTACCGATTGTTATGAAAACTTGAAATCGGCCCTAATTAATCAGCCATTCCGATTAATCGGTCGACCTCTACTTGCAACAGTTGCATAGTGCGGATCCCAACCTATGGAATTAAAGTTTCAGCGAGTTTCTCCCTTCTAAACTCACCCATGGTATTGTCCTCCATACTGTCAAAAACAAGTTTCATTTAAGAAGACCATGAATGGGGCTTTTATTGCTCAAAAACGGACACATGCTCAAACCCACACACTTTATATAGACTTAAACAGCTGCAAATTATCAAGATATCAAAGTGTCACCAACAAATGTAAAAAATAAAATAAAAATAGGCGTCTTTAGCAAATGCACTATATGGGGTTAATTTTTCAAATGCAAATAGCGCTTTTCGGTAGTGCTCGAAGCATGCCATTCCGAGAGCAGCATTTCTTCTTCAACTTAAAGAAATGAGCCCAATCAGTCCTCCATGACAACAAAATCATAAACAACAGAGTAGGCTAAATAGTTCTTGGTTTTGGGCTGATGCTCAGGTAAAACAATTTGGCTAATCTATATTTCCCAAGTCCTAATCTTGAAGATCAGGTGTTATTAAATTAATTGGAATGGCTGGAAAGATGTAAAGATAATCATATTATTATCTGTAGTAGAAAGCAACCCATAAAGTAAAATGCAACATCCAAACTCTAACATTGATTTATCCTGCAATGGATGTTGTTCAATTGGTAATGTTCATTTTTGTCTTCTTCTAATGCCTCTTAAGCAGGTTGACATTGGCGATATTGTTCAAATTAATGAAAACAAAATTGAGCTTTTTGGTCTTAATTGAAGGTTAGGGTTAGGCATTAGAGGTTAGCAGTGTGGTTAACGTTAGGGTTAAGGTTAAATTTACGTTTAAAACCAGATTTTATGACTTTGTGGCTGTAATCCAATTACTTTACTGAGTTTGGGTAATCCAAAAGTTACGTTACTGATTTACAATTTTGGACAGGTAACTAGTAACTGTAACGATACATTTAGAAAGTAACCTATCCAACCCTGACTCTGGACTTCAAAACCAGTGCCACTGCATTTTTTTTATTGTTCCCCTCTAACCAGGGACTGATTTAGACGGGTGCAATTTAATAATCAGGTAGAACAGAAATCCAGCCGGCTCTGGACCTCAAGTAACTTTATTTCCACCCTCAAGTCAAATCAAAACCAATAAAAAGAAAGCATATTTAAAAAATGTTGGAATTGGCTTCCAAACAGCTGTGAAAACGGAGCGGTAAAACTAGGTTTTAAATGTTGTGTTTATTGTAAACGTACACTTCAAAAGCTCCTGTTAAAAAAGCCCTGGGGCTCTGACACTTTCATGTTTTGGGGCTCAAGGTATAGGCTACACTGTTAAGTTAAAAGCTGATTTTTGCACTTAAGATTTAGCCGCCCTCCCCCCTTTGTGTTCCTACAGTGCCTTCAGAAAGTATTCACACCCATTTGACTTTTTCCACATGTTGTTTTGTTACAGCCAGAATTTTAAATTAAATTGAGATTGTTGTCGCTGGCCTACACATAATACACTATAATGTCAGTGGAGTTATGTTTTTGAAAAATGTAACAAATTCATTAAAAATGAAAGCTGAAATGACTTGAGTCAATAAGTAGTCAACCACTTGTTATGGCAAGCCTAAATAAGTTCAGGAGTAAAAATGTGCTTAACAAGTCACATAATAAGTTGTGTGTGCATGTGCAATAATCGTGTTAAACAGGGTTTTTGAATGACTACCTCATCTCTGTACCCCACAGATACAATTTCAAACACACATTCAACCACACAGACCAGGGAGGTTTTCCAATGCCTCGCAAAGAAGTGCGCCTATTTGTAGATAGGTAACAATAAATAAAAAAGAATATCCCTTTGAGCAATGTGGAATTATTAATTGCACTTTGGATGGTGTATCAATACACTCAGTCACTACAAAGATACAGGCGTCCTTCCTAACTCAGTTGCCTTAGAGAATGAAGCCGCTCAGGGATTTCACCATGAGGCCAATGGTGTCTTTAACAATTACAGAGTTTAATGGCTGCGATTAGAAAACTGAAGATGGCTCAACAACACTGTAGTTACTCCACAATACTAAGCCACTTGACAGAGTGAAAAGAAGGAAGCCTGTACAGAATAAAAACGTTTTACAAAACATGCATCCTGTTTGCAACAAGGCACTAAAGTAGTACTGCAAAGACATGAACTGGATGTCCTGAATACAAAGTGTTATCTTTATCTTATCTCACTCTCCATATCTTTATCTTATCTCACTCTCCATATTTTAAAGCATAGTGGTGGCTGCATGATGTTATGGGTATGCTTGTAATTGTTCATTTTTTCAGGGGTATTTCATGTTAAAAAAAATTAAACAATTTGACAGAGCTTGAATAATTTTGAACAGAATAATGGTCAAATATTGTACAATCGCTGCCAAATGTGATTCTAACATGTATTGACTCAGGGGTGGGAATACTTATGTAAATGAGATGTTTCTGTTTTTCATTTTCAATTAATGTGCAAACATTTCTAAGAATATGTTTTCACTTTGTCATTATGGGGTATTGTGTGTAGAAGGGTGAGAGGAAAAAAGAATACGGATGTAACACAACAAAATGGAATAAGTCCAGGGTTATGAATACTTTCTGAAGGCACCGTATGTATGAGTGTGTTTGACTATGAATGTGTGTGCTCATGTATTCGTGTGTGTGTGCATGTGCATGCGTGGCTGTCATCACGGACACCCTGTCTGTAGGATATGAGTGTAGAGGCAGTCAGAGGAGACTGCTCCAACAGTTTCTTGTTGTTGTTCACCTACATACCTCAGTTGTCCCCTTCTCTCTCAGCCTGTTGCTATCTGAGTGCTGTGTTCTTTACCACTGAACTAAACTGACTACTTACTAGCACCTCAGTCAATCAGATGATGAAGACACACACACACACACTACAGCACAATGTTCCCATTTGAAAAGGCCTTTTGGCTGATACTTCCCCTCAATGAAACATTCCAAAGCCTTTTAGAGTTCACCTCAGCTAATAAATCATGTTCTATCTCCTTTAGATCAGCCACCGCTGCTCTCTCTGTGTACTGTAGCTGAGACAGATCCTTTTAAAATGATCCCACTGAGTTATTGGTTTCGAAAGAGGGGAGCATTGTGTGTGTCTTACTCTGGGTCTCCCCTCTCTGTTTATGAGTGCTCTCCCTGTTAGTATCTCTCTCTCCCTCAGTCTGCCCACCCCACCTCACGTCTGTGTGGGATCAAAGGGTGTGGAGTGGAGCCCACCACCACGGCCCAGCGTGGCCCTTTCACCCTCTCACCCACACTCTGCCATTGATCTCCAGGGTTACGGCCAGGTTATGCCTCTGTCGCTGTTGACTCAGCTGACCAACTGGCTGTTTGATGTCCGGGGACCTTCAGACAAGCAATACACAGCGCTGTGGCTGTAAGGCACACACACACACATGCGCACAGACACACCCACGCATGCATGCACGCAAACACACGCACCCGCGCAAGCACTACATACATCACACACACCGGCCACAGCCTACCTGTCAACTCTGGCATTTGGCAAAAGGCTAGAGGAGGGCTGTAGTTGGTGGTGGTTAACACGCGAGCTGCAGCATTCCTGCACTACATATGGGTTCTGACACTCCGGGAGATGGGGGCTCTATCTAGCCTGTCTGAGTGACTGACACCCTCTGTTTTCCTAAAAAAAGCCTCAGAAGACCTTGATAAGAGGCGTATCAGCATTAACTGATCCTGGCTGCGATCGCCATTTGTGTGTGTCCGTCCGTGTGCGTGCCTGCATTTGTGCCTGCGTGCGTGTACGTGTCTGCCTGTGTGTGTGATGATACCACACACAGCTGCAGGCAACTGGCAAAATAAATGCTCTCTCTAAATAACAAGGTTAAAATTCCTGGTGGGTCAGAGGATAGAAGAATGCAGGACTGACTGGGATGATCATATCAAGCAGCCAGACTGGAAGAGGAGGGAGATGCTCAGTCAGCTTACTCTCTCTCTCTGGTCTTCATTAGCCTCCTTCTTGGCGGTGGATTATGATACTGATCAGAGGAATCAAAATGGGTTTGAGTTGGAGGACAAGCTCTATCTCTCCATCCTTCCATCCCTCTTTCTCCTCTAATCTTTCCAACTTTGTGCCCTGCGAAAGAGCAAGTGCTGTTCTTCATTTGGGGGGTAGTACATCTAGGGCTGGAGGGGGCCTCCCAACAGGCCTTAAGTGAACCCCAGACAGAGTGAGATGTTAGGGGATGGTGTTGGGGCCTGATAGGGAGGCACCCTGTGGTGGCTGGAGATGTTGACTAATGACTTGCATATACTAATGGCTCTATCCAGGTATACCCAGGCGACGGGGCATGTGGTGAGCTAGATGTCATCTGGTGTTGATGCTAGCCCTGTGTGTGTGACCCTGCACCACCTTCTCCCCACCCCTAAAGGTTGCTATGCTGATGCTGTACTATTTCTGACATGGTAGCACATTTATCTTGTCACCCCCACACTAGTTTGAGAACCTCCAGTCCTCGCGTCTCTCATGATCATTTCTCATATGCCCCTTCCTCCCCCTCTCCAAGCGAGACCATTTGGAAGCCATCTGGACACACACACACCTAAACACACAGCTCAGCTTCTCTCCTACTGCTCTGACAGTCTGAAGTGTTTGATATGGTGATAAACTGTGACTTCAGGCTGTGTGGTGAATACCACAGCAGGATTCAGTCTCTCTGTCCACTCCGATGTAATCAGAATCTAATGTTTCACTGGCGCAGCCCCCTCCGTCACCCCTGTGCCCCGCAGTCCCATGATCAATCTACAGCCAGCTGTCTGCCAGCCAGGGAAGAGAAGTGTTTGGTTCAGTTCAGCACTCATCATGGACTCATCGTCATCTACCTGGCCTGGCCTCAGATAGGACTGCAATATAATGACTAACTCTACGCCCCCCCCTCCCCCACCAACTCCATTGGCTCGTCTGCAGCTGATAAATTAGTGAACAGGTGATGTTGGTGCTCTCTCATCTTCTCCTCGTACAGTACAGTACATGTTTGCCAAAACATGGATAACCTTTGTTTAACCAGCTAAATAGCTGCTATTAGCAAAAATGTGTTTTGAGTTCCCTTTTTCAGATAATAGGCTATATTAGTGTTTACACTTCCTCTTCCAATTACAATGTAGGGAGGTCAAAATAATGAAAATTATCTACCAAATCTAATCATTTAAATGTTGATTACTTCTCCCTGCAATTATTATTAATTTAATGACAAGACAAGACTTGTGAACATATGATGGGGGTCCGTGGGTCTCCAGTTTGCCTGGGTGGAGGTCCATGGGCAAGGTTGAAGACCCCTGGTCTGAGAGAAAAGGGCAGAAGTGAGGAAGGTCCAGTCAAGACAAGGCAGCTAAAGGCCCGGCCTCTCCTCTCCTGGCTGTAGTGAGCCCCGCTCCAGGCCTTAGAGGGTTCAGCCACAATGTCAGTCCCAGAATGAACCCCAGAATGAAGCCCACCCACTTCTATCAGATAACACACGGGTCCTTTACGCCAGTTAGTGCAGTGTTCTCTCTCTCGCTTGGCAGTGACCTCAAACCCATTCACGTCCTTGAATTGTATTTAGTACAATATCAAAATGCACCACAGGACAAATTCCATATGGTGTAATTGCATGACATTGGTGTCAACATAGTAGGTTAGTCCAAGTGTCTACACAGGCCACATTGAAGATTTTTAAGATCGACACTGGAAGTATGATAGATAATGACAATCTAAGTTGGGATTTTGAGAAAATGTATACATTTTTTTGTAAATGTGATCGACTGCCTTGGTTCTGTCTTATGTAGCAAAATTTGAAAGTGTTTTTTTTACATTGGATAAAGAGCTACAAAATGGTATATAATACACTGCATTTGAGAAACAACGGGAAAGTTATTCTACTTTGAAAGTTGATAAACTTGTAACCTCACTTTTGAGAAAATGGCCTTTGAATGTTTTGGTACCTACTGGGGAGCTCTTCTTTGACTACACCCATTCAGCATCGTTCACACCCTTTTAAGCTTTAGCCCCACCCATCTCTTTAAGAGTTTATCTGAGCGTACTGTCTAAACAACAACAGTCAAGCACCCAAGCTAACTGATTAATGTTGGCAAGCTTGCTAGCGACTTCCAGACACAAATGAAAGAACAGCTCACTGACCATTTTCTCGCCTTAGTAGAGCTGGTTAGGCTGTTTTTATGTTATCCCGTGCGTTGGTGACTGCAACTGTGCTGCTGGCAACAATTTACTCTTTTTTTTGGCAACGTTTACTGACACCGGCCATATTCAGCGGGTGTTGAGCGTTAATTTGTCAGTTAAGACGAGAGTGCTCTGAAATCTGAGTAGAGCAAATTTACCAGCTACGTCTATCAACAGTTGTCGCAGTGACATTCTATTGAAAAGGATACTTGCATAGTGGTCTTTTGTTAAGACATGTAGCTAGCTAGGTAAACAATGAGCCATAATCCCAACTCATGACACTACTACCCTGCATGAATATGCAGGTAGTTAACCAACCAGGTTCAATGTTAGCTAGCTAAAATTAGGATATAACTAGCAAAGCAAATGGCTTTGAGATACAAATAATAAGATCATACACGTAATATTAGCTAGCTAGCTAACAGTATACTTTAACTTGAAATGAAAACGACTCTGTCAAAATTAGAAAAGTGTAATATCTGAAAATGTAGCGAGCTAGACTATCTTACATCACAGATGGACGCTTCTTCCTATCACGGATGCCATGGTTGTCCTTAGTTTGAAGATGTAATCTGGAGTCAGGTGTTTTCTCCATCTCCTTAGCTATCATACTGTAATTCCACTGATTTCAAAACTCGGTCCTCCAGAAAGTGGAGATCAACACTTACACAGTTCTACTACACAATACATAAAAAAAAGCTGCATTAGACAGGATTACCTACACTTACTGACCAGCTCAAAGAGACAGAAGCGTGCTATATGGCAGACCAATCCGTACTCATCTCTCGGCATGTTCAGCCCACTCATTATCTCAGCCAATCATGGCTAGCGGGAAGGTTGCTGACCTTTTCTGTGGCTAAACCAACTAGGCTTGTAATTTAACAATTGTATTCGTATTTACAGATGTCATACAGGTCTGTTATTAAGGCACATGAAAGTTCACATGTTCCAGAAGGGATTTCTGCCACTACTGTGAAGTAGTGACCCGTGACATACACCTAGTTTCCTGAAACGAGTCACATATGTATTTTGAAATGCATTTCAGAAATAAATTGTTTAAAAGCATATAGTATTATTTGACCTGTTTCTGTATCGTACTATATTTAGTCTTTGGACACATTTTATGAATCAAGTCATGTGAATACTTGTTCAAATGATATATACAAAGAAATCCACACATTCTCTTTCACACACTCACCCCTAGACTACATGCAGTATAAGCAAATGCAAGTCAATGGAGACTGGAGTGTGAGTAATTTCAGAGTTTTCCCTCTTTCTCATATCTTAAACATGTTCAGATCTTAATAATTGTTGGTATATACACTACCATTCAAAAGTTTGAGGTCACTTAGAAATGTCCTTGTTTTTGAAAGGAAAGGGAAAAGTTTTTGTCCATTTAAAATAACATCAAATTGATCAGAAATACAGTGTAGACATTATTAATGTTGTAAATGACTACTGTAGCTGGAAACGTCAGATAAAAAAAAAATAAGGAAAATCTACAGAGGCCCATTATCAGCAACCAGCACTCCTGTGTTCCAATGGCACGTTGTGTTAGCCTTTTTAAAATGATAAACTTGGATTAGCTAATTGATCATTAGAAAACCCTTTTTTCCCCATCATTTGTAGGTTCGATTACAGGCTCAAAATGGCCAGAAACAAAGACCTTTCTTCTAAAACTCGTCAATCTATTCTTGTTCTGAGAAATGAAAGCTATTCCATGCGAGAAATTGCCAATAAACCGAAGATCTCGTACTACTCCCTTCACAGAACAGGGCAAACTGGCTCTATCTAGAATAGAAAGAGGAGTGGAGGCCCCAGTGCACAACTGAGCAAGAGGACAAGTACATTAGAGTGTCTAGTTTAAGAAACAGACGCCTCACAAGTCCACTACTGGCAGCTTCATTAAATAGTACCCTCAAAACACCAGTCTCAACGTCAACAGTGAAGAGACGACTCCGAGATGCTGGCCTTCTAGGCAGAGTTGCAAAGAAAAAGCCATATCAGACTGGCCAAAAAAAATACAAAATTAAGATGGGCAAAAGAACACAGACATTGGACAGAGGAACTCTGGCTAGAAGCGCGCATAGAAGTCATTTACAAGGCACTCCACCACAGTCTGAGGTCCTGAGCGCTCTGGAGCAGGTTTTCATCAAGCATCTCTCTGTACTTTGCTCTGTTAATCTTTCCCTCGATCCTGACGAGTCTCCCTGTCGCTGAAAAACATCCCAACCGCATGATGCTGCCACCACCATGCTTCACCGTAGGGATGGTGCCAGGTTTCCTCCAGACGTGATTCTTGGCATTCAGGCCAAAGAGTTCAATCTTGGTTTCATCAGACCAGAGAATCTTGTTTCTCATGGACTGTGGTTCCTTTAGATGCCTTTTGGCAACTCCAAGCGGGTGGTCATGTTCCATTTACTTAGGAGTGGCTTCCGCCCGACCACTCTACCATAAAGGCCTGATTGGTGGAGCGCTGCAGAGATGGTTGTCCTTCTTGGATGTTCCTTCATCTCCACAGAGGAACTCTGGAGCTCTGTCAGATCGACCATCGAGTTCTTGGTCACCTCCCTGACCAAGGCCCTTCTCCCCCGATTGCTCAGTTTGGCCGGGCGGCCAGCTCCAGGAAGAGTCTTAGTGGTTCCAAACTTCTTAAATTTAAGGATTAAGAAGGCCACTGTGTTCCTGGAACCTTCAATGCTGCAGAAATGTTTTGGTACCCCTCCCCAGATCTGTGCCTTAACACAATCCTGTCTCTGAGCTCTACGGACAATTCTTTCGATCTCATAGCTTGATTTTTGCTCTTGCACTGTCTTGCACTGTCAACTGTGGGACCTTATATGGACAAGTGTGTGCCTTTCCAAATCATGTCCAATCAATTGAATTTGCCACAGGTAGACCCCAATCAAATTGTGGAAACATCTCAAGGATGATCAATGGAAACAGGATGCACCTGAGCTCAATTTCAAGTCTCATAGCAGAGGTTTTGAATACTTATGTAAATCTGGTGTTTTTATTTTTAATACATTTGCAAAAATGTGTATATTGAAATTTTGGTCCAGGCAATATATATATCATAAGTCTCTATTGACTTGCATTGGATTTGCTTATACCGCATATTCTCTAGTGGTGTGTGTGAGAGACAGTGTGTGTGGATTTATTTAGAATTGTTGATATATACACTACCGGTCAAAAGGTTTTAGAACACCTACCCATTCAAGGGTTTTTCTCTATCTGTACAATTTTCTACATTGTAGAATAATAGTGAAGACATCAAAACTATGAAATAACACATGGGATTATGTAGTAGCCAAAAAAGTGTTAAACAAATCAAAATATATTTTAGATTTGAGATTCTTCAAGTAGCCACCCTTTGCCCTGATGACAGCTTTGTACACTCTTGGCATACTCTCAACAAGCTTCACCTGGAATGTTTTTCCAACTGTCTTGAAGGAGTTCCCATATATGCTAAGCACTTGTTGGCTGCTTTTCCTTCACTCTGCGGTCCAACTCATCCCAAACCATCTCAATTGGGTTGAGGTCGGATGATTGTGGAGGCCAGGTCATCTGATGCAGCACTCCATCACTCTCCTTCTTGGTCAAATAGCCCTTACACAGCCTGGAGGTGTGTTTTGGGTCATTGTCCTGTTGAAAAACAAATGATATTCCCACTAAGCGCAAGCCAGGTGTGATGGCATATCGCTGCAGAATGCTGTGGTAGCCATGCTGGTTAAGTGTGCCTTGAATTCTTAAAAAAATCACAGACAATGTCACCAGCAAAGCACCCCCACACCATAACACCTCCTTCATGCTTCATTGTGGGAATCACACATGCGGAGATCATCCATTCACCAGCTCTGTTTCTGACAAAGAAAGAACCAAAAATTGCACATTTGGACTAATCAGACCAAAGGACAGATTTCCACTGGTCTAATGCCCATTGCTTGTGTTTCTTGGCCCAAGCAAGTCTGTTCTTTTTATTGGTGTCCTTTAGTAGTGGTTTCTTTGCAGCAGTTCGACCATGAAGGCCTGATTCACAGTCTCTGAGCAGTTAATGTTGAGATGTGTCTGTTACTTGAACTCTGTGAAGCATTTATTTGGGCTGCAATTTCTGAGGTGCAGTTAACTGTAACTGCAGCAGAGGTAACTCTGGGTCTTCCTTTCCTGTGGCGGTCCTCATGACAGGCAGTTTCATCATAGCGCTTGATGGGTTTTGCGACTGAACTTTCTATGGTCTTGATATTTTCTGTATTGACTGACCTTCATGTCTTAAAGTAATGATGGACTGTTGTTTCTCTTTGCTTATTTGAGCTGTTCTTGCCATAATATGGACTTGGTCTGTTACCAAATAGTGCTATCTTCTGTATACCAACCCTACCTTGGCTTAAAACGCATTCAGAAGGAAAGAAATTCCACAAATTAACCTTTAACAAGGCACATCTGTTCATTGAAATCCATTCCAGGTGACTACCTCATGAATCTGGTTGAGAGAATGCCAAGAGCGTGCAAAGCAAAGGGAGGATACTTTGAAGAATCTCAAATATAAAATATATTTTGATTTGTTTAACAGTTTTTTGGTTACATGATTCCATATGTGTTTTTTCATAGTTTTGATGCGCACGCATCACACACACACACACACACACACACACACACACACACACACACACACACACACACACACACACACACACACACACACACACACACACACACACACACACACACACACACAATACACAATACATGATCAGATATGTGGACTCCTGCTCGTCGAACATCTCATTCCAAAAACATGGACGTTAATATGGAGTTGGTCCCCCACTCTTCTGGGAAGGCTTTCCACTGGATGTTGGAACATTGCAGCGGGGACTTCCATTCAGCCACAAGCATTAGTTAGGTCGGGCACTGATGTTGGGCGATTAGGCCTGGCTCGCAGTCGGCGTTCTGATTCATCCCAAAGGTGTTCGATTGGGATGAGGTCAGTGCACTGTGCAGGCCAGTCAAGTTCCTCCACACCGATCTCGACAAACAATTTCTAGATGGACCTCGCTTTGTGCATGGGGGCATTGTCTTGCTGAAACAAGAAAGGGCCTTCCGCAAACTGTTGCCACACGGTTGGAACCACAGAATCGCTAAAATGTAATTGTATGCTGGTGCATTAAGATTTCCCTTCACTGGAACTAAGGGCCCATCCTAGACCATGAAAAACAGCCCCAGACCATTATTCCTCCTCCACCAAACTTTACAGTTGCCACAATGCATTGCGGCAGATGGCGTTCTCCTGGCATCCGCCAAACTCAGATTCACTCGTCGGACTGCCAGATGGTGAAGCGTGATTCATCACCCCAGAGAACGCATTACCAAGTTCAATGGCGGCGAGTTTTACACCACTCCAGCTGACACTTGGCATTGTGCATGGTGATCTTAGGTTTGTGTGTCACTGGAAACCCATTTCATGAAGCTCCTGACGAACAGTTATTGTGCTGACATTGCTTCCAGTGGCAGTTTGGAACTTGGTATTGAGTGGTGCAACCGAGGACAGATGATTTTTACGCGCTTCAGCACTCGGCGGTCCCGTTCTGTGAGCTTGTGTGGCCTACCACTTCGCGGCTGAGCAGTTGTTGCTCCTATACGTTTCCACCTCACAATAACAGCACTTACAGTTGACTGGGGTAGCTCTAGCAGGGCTGAAATCTGACAAACTAACTTGATGGAAAGGTGGCATCCTATGACGGTACCACTTTGAAAGTCACTGAGCTCTTCAGTAAGGCCATTCTACTGCCAATGTTTGTCTATGGAGATGTCTATGTGCTCGATTTTATACACCTGTCAGCAACGGGTGTAGCTGAAATAGCCAAATCCACTAATTTTGAAGGGGTGTCCACGTACTTTTGGGTTTTTACCACAAATGATTAAGATCTGATCATTTGAACATGTATTCACATGACTTGATTCATAAAATATGTCCAAAGACTAAATATAGTACAGTATCATAAACTTGTGTTGTAGACAAACATTTGGCCAATTGAAGAATCATTTTTTCCTGATTTGTCCATCAGTTAGCTCAGAGAACAAGTGTACCAAAGGAAATTATACATTTCCGTTATGGACATGAAGGGGTTAACTCGCTTTTGCCCTCTGTATGAGGATCTCCAATTTCTCTCGTGAGGGTTTTTGGAGGGGTTCTTTTGAAAGACCTTGTTTGAGGCCCCACTTGTCTTCATCCATCCAGTATTGACAGTGTATAATGGGTTATGAGAGGCGTATTGAATGAGTTTGTTATGGGATTGGCCCTAGATTGTGTGGCTTGTTCTGAGAGACCAAATGGGGATATGGTGTTGAGCTGGAATAATGAAAAGCACTTGCTGTGGTGAAACATATATACTCTCTTTCTTTTTCTTTCTTTCTCACTCTCTCTGTTTATTTTTCATTTTCTCCTCTCCACATCTCTCTCCTTTCTTCGCTCTCTCTCTGCAGAAGAAGGAGCGGGAGTGTATGCAGCTGCGTCTCGGGATGCTACGAGGTGAGCTGGAGAGACAGAGGAAGGTGCTGGGCCGGGAGATAGACCTGCGGCAGAAGGAGAGAGCACAGCTTCAGAAGAAAGGTAAGGGGTATTTGGAGTTGACTGGCATTTCCAAGCCACGAGAAATTACAATTTCAAATTGCGTATAGTGTGGGGACTGGGGTCCATATGGGATTGTACTCCTGTTATGTACCTTACACTGGGGTTGGCCTAAACGGCACCCTAGTATTGTGTGTAGTGCACTACCTCTGATAGATCCTACGACACTGGTATGCTGAAGGTCAGCCAACTGCTGTTCTTTGACTACTTATTTTACTGCATGTTCCACTCCAGACCGTTACAGTACAGTAGAGTACAGTACAGCACCTCACACACAGGAAACCTCTTTCACTGTTGACTGGCTGGAGTCTCTGAGTCACTCCACTGCAGTGACAGTTTTCCTCCTGGCCGTGCGACACTCTCAGACAGAGACTTTTCTGTGCTTGCCAGCCAAGTTGTTCTACCAGGGCCGGTAATGTAACCCGTTAGCGTTTTATGGCGTCGTTGAGTCAATTATATGGGTTCAATAACAGAATTACTGCCGGCTGTATCATGTCTGGGATGGGTGGGTTTGTTTTACTGGCATGTTTACTGCTCCTTATCCGTTATGTCCGCAGGGAAATAAAAAACCTAGCTGAGTTCATATTCAACACCACCACCATGATGGGCACGCACAGACATGTTCACACATGCATACGCACAGAACAGTACATATATACTTGTATGGCATTGATATTAATGTCTTGGCTCATATACTGTAGATATATGGGATTATCCAGGTGGCTTAGATAATTAAATTAAGTTAATCACATCTTGTAAGTATGTACACAGCTGTCCTGTACATAGTATATGCATTCATACATTTTGTTACATAAAAAATGGCACCTGCTAGACATAGGAGGAATATGAGCAATTAGGGAAGGCACATCGAATGAGCTTCCATTTTATTCTTGAGAGGTTGTGTCTCTGATGGACCTGGGGCCAGATCATGTTGACCCTCCACTCCTTGTGTCCGAGTGACTTTCAAAGCTTTCACTTCTGGCAGACCCATCCGTGTCCCTCTCTCCGTGTCCCTCCTTCGTCCTCTCCTGTTTTGTCTGACCAGTCTGTTATTGTATTTTTTTAACAGCAGGGTATGGTAGGGTGTGTTCAAAGAGGACTGGGGGGACTAAGTCTCTGATGGATCCAGGTTCTGTGTTTGGCCAAAGGGCAGGAAGCCATGGTGGTTTAGTTCTCTCTAAGATGACTTGTGTTATTGATTTGACTGGTTGTCTGCACTGCAGCCCAGCATCCCTGCACATGCTGTGTTCATAACCTCCAGGCTCTCTCTCTCTCTCTCTCTCTCTCACACACACACACACACCTACCTACCTACCTACCTACCTACCTACCTACCTACCTACCTACCTCTAGGAGGGGTCAGGGTATGGTGGTCTTTGTGTCCCCGTCCTGACAAATGGCCCTTAATCCTCTGTCACCACTCAGACCACTGCTGGATGGAATTCTTGCAGGCTCAGATTAAGAATGTCTTTTTATTTTACCTTTATTTAACTAGGCAAGTCAGTTAAGAACAAATTCTTATTTTCAATGACAGCCTAGGAACGGTGGGTTATCTGCCTTGTTCAGGGGCAGAACGACAGATTTGCAGACTTTGTCAGCTCGGGGATTCGATCTTGCAACCTTTCGGTTACTAGTCCAACGCTCTAATCACTAGGCTACGCTGCCGCCCCTTTTGTGCTAAGAGGACATGTGTTTATTTAAAGAGAGAAGGAAAAGTACCTGGCAGTGGATAAGATTAGGTTAGATATGTATGGTTTCCATAGTAAGAGACCTGGTCACCTGACTCACCTCAGTGAACAAGGAGGACCAGAGTCTCTGATCTCTTCCCATGTCCCCCCATGCTGCCCACTAGGCTAGATCACATTTTTATTTATTTTATTTTATTTCACCTTTATTTATTTCACCTTTATTTAACCAATTAGGCAAGTTGAGAACACGTTCTCATTTACAATTGCGACCTGGCCAAGATAAAGCAAAGCAGTTCGACACATACAACAACACAGAGTTACACATGGGGTAAAACAAAACATACAGTCAATAATACAGTAGAAAAATAAGTCTATATACAATGTGAGCAAGTGAGGTGAGATAAGGGAGGTGAAGGCAAAAAAAAGGCCATGGTGGCGAAGTAAATGCAATATAGCAAGTAAAACACTGGAATGGTTGATTTGCAGTGGAAGAATGTGCAAAGTAGAGATAGAAATAATGGGGTGCAAAGGAGAAAAATAAATAAATACAGTAGGAAAAGAGGTAGTTGTTTGGGCTAAATTATAGATGGGCTATGTACAGGTGCAGTAATCTATGAGCTGCTTTGACAGCTGGTGCTTAAAGCTAGTGAGGGAGATAAGTGTTTCCTGTTTCAGAGATTTTTGTAGTTCGTTCCAGTCATTGGCAGCAGAGAACTGGAAGGAGAGGTGGCCAAAGGAATAATTGGTTTTGGGGGTGACCAGAGAGATATACCTGCTAGAGCGCGTGCTACAGGTGGGTGCTGCTATGGTGACCAGCGAGCTGAGGAAAGGGGGGACTTTACCTAGCAGGGTCTTGTAGATGACCTGGAGCCAGTGGGTTTGGCGACGAGTATGAAGCGAGGGCCAGCCAACGAGAGTGTACAGGTCGCAGTGGTGGGTAGTATATGGGGCTTTGGTGACAAAACGGATGGCACTGTGATAGACTGCATCCAATTTATTGAGTAGGGTATTGGAGGCTATTTTGTAAATGACATCACCGAAGTTGAGGATTGGTAGGATGGTCAGTTTTACAAGGGTATGTTTGGCAGCATGAGTGAAGGATGCTTTGTTGCGGAATAGGAAGCCAATTCTAGATTTAACTTTGGATTGGAGATGTTTGATGTGAGTCTGGAAGGAGAGTTTACAGTCTGCAGGTGCAGGCAGCGATCGGTTGAATGCATTTGGTTTTACTTGTATTTAAGAGCAGTTGGAGGACACGGAAGGAGAGTTGTATGGCATTGAAGCTCGCCTGAAGGGTTGTTAACACAGTGTCCAAAGAAGGGCCAGAAGTATACAGAATGGTGTCGTCTGCGTAGAGGTGGATCAGAGACTCACCAGCAGCAAGAGCAACATCATTGATGTATACAGAGAAGAGAGTCGGTCCAAGAATTGAACCCTGTGACACCCCCATAGAGACTGCCAGAGGTCCGGACAACAGACCCTCCGATTTGACACACTGAACTTTATCAGAGAAGTAGTTGGTGAACCAGGCGAGGCAATCATTTGAGAAACCAAGGCTGTCAAGTCTGCCGATGAGGATGTGGTGATTGACAGAGTCTCAAGCCTTGGCCAGGTCAATGAATACGGCTGCACAATATTGTTTCTTATCGATGGCGGTTAAGATATCGTTTCGGACCTTGAGCGTGGCTGAGGTGCACCCATGACCAGCTCTGAAACCAGATTGCATAGCGGAGAAGGTATGGTGGGATTCGAAATGGTCGGTAATCTGTTTGTTGACTTGGCTTTCGAAGACCTTAGAAAGGCAGGGTAGGATAGATATAGGTCTGTGGCAGTTTGTGTCAAGAGTGTCCCCCCCTTTGAAGAGGGGGATGACCGCAGCTGCTTTCCAATCTTTGGGAATCTCAGACGACACGAAAGAGAGGTTGAACAGGCTAGTAATAGATGTGTCAACAATTTCAGCAGATAATTTTTAGAAAGAAAAGGTTCAGATTATCTAGCCCAGTTGATTTGTAGGGGTCCAGATTTTGCAGCTCTTTCAGAACATCAGCTGACTGGATTTGGGAGAAGGAGAAATGGGGAAGGCTTGGGCGAGTAGCTGTGGGGGGTGCAGTGCTGTTGACCGGGGTAGGGGTAGCCAGGTGGAAAGCATGGCCAGCCGTAGAAAAATGCTTATTGAAATTCTCAATTATAGTGGATTTGTCGGTGGTGACATTGAGCTTTACTGAAACACAGTCTGTGAATGCAGTCTTTAGGATCATATCACATTTGCTCTGTCTGTTTCCGGTCCTCATTCCTTTCCGTGAAATTACGTTTTTTTTTCAGACGATCCCCTTTACTGTCAAAACAAATGGGGGTCAAACCCAAATATACAGTACCTACAGGGGTGTTTGTGAGGGTGCAGGCATGTGAGGATTGCTAGAAAGCTTGCAGACGCCAGGCAGCTCTCACTGGGTGGGTGTTTGTGTGTGGGTGGGTGTTTGTGTGTGGGTGGGTGTTTGTGTATGGGTGGGTGTTTGTGTATGGGTGGGTGTTTGTGTGTGGGTGGATGTGTGGGTGTTTGTGGTGGATATTTGTGTGTGCGTGGGTGTGTGTGGGTGGATGTTTGTGTGTGTGTGGGTGTTTGTGTATGGGTGGGTGTTTGGGTATGGGTGGATGTTTGTGGGTGGGTGGGTGTTTGTGGGTGGGTGGGTGTTTGTGTGTGGGTGGATGTTTGTGTGTGCGTGGATGTTTGTGGGTGGGTGGGTGGGTGTTTGTGGGTGTGTGTGCTACACTTAGCCACTCCTGACAGTGTGTGAACTTCCAGCTGATAGGACAGCACCAGGGCCAGGGATCATTTTGATGACAGGTTAACGACTGGCTGTCCAATGGCCGCTCATTTTCTATGATGGTGGACTGCATCCCTGGCCCTGTTGGCCCTGTGTTGGTTGTGTGTGTATGGATGTTTGTGTGTGTATGCATGTTTGTGTGTATGCATATTCGTGTGAATGCCTGTGTTTGTGTGTGTTTGTGTAAGAGGCTTGAGGAGAGCTGTGATTCTTCACCGAGACAAAGCCCAGAGAAGACGGAGCATTATTTTAACCTCAACCCCCACAGCCTTCTGCTTAATGTACAGTCATGGCGTCAACACTAGTCTTCCTCTAGTTTGCTTTTTTCTTGTCACAATTTCCTCTCACCTAATATTCCCCTCTACCACCTTGAGCAGACGTTATAAATTAGGGCAGTAAAAAGTCTTCATCGTGGTTATTTTCACTCTCTGCCTCCCCACCGAGGCGACTGAAGGCCAATAAACGTCAGTGGCGGCGTTAGTAACCCAGAGTTAAGAGTCAAGGTTTTTTAAAGTGGCGAGAGATGTGGGGGTGTCAATCACATCAACACACTGGACTTAGCTCAGCACTCTGGTCCCCACACTAAACCTAGCACCATTACACCCACAATCACCAGCTCCCTCAGCTGCACAGTGGCCATGTTGAGTGAATGCGGGTAACTATCTTACTAATGTGTGATAGAGTGGTATAACTGGACCTGGGCCTAGAGGAGATATAATAGGACCAACCAGAGAAACCTTTCTCACTGTCATTCATTGTCTTTCTCCCTCTACCCTCTCTCAATTATTTGTCCTCTC